>NC_135494.1:4520210-4588435 GCF_052094955.1 Ictidomys tridecemlineatus | reverse complement strand
ACTAAAAAAAATAGAGGGGGAGATCTCTCAAAAACAGAAAATGAACCCCAGTATTTTGTATAACACACTAATAAATTTAAAAAAATCTTTTTTTCACCTAAAGAGTTTCCAGGATTCCCAGGGCCAGTTTCTCAGGCGTGCCCTCCTTGGATGGCTGGGTATGGAGACTTCTGAAGAGTAACATGGAGTCCACACGTGCAGGACAGCACCGCTTCCATTCCTTTATGCGTACAAAGTCTCTGGGAGCAGGTCCCCATGGTAAGGGGAAAACCTTTGGAACCAGGGCTGTTGAGAGCCACAGCGCAAGGGGCCCCAGCAAGCTTCCAGCTGATTGGCTCACAGGGGCCCCAGCAAACTTCCAGCTGCCAGCTGATTGGCTCACAGGGGCCCCAGCAAACTTCCAGCTGCCAGCTGATTGGCTCACAGCAGCCCCAGCAAACTTCCAGCTGCCAGCTGATTGGCTCACAGAAGCCCCAGCAAACTTCCAGCTGCCAGCTGATTGGCTCACAGCGGCCCCAGCAAACTTCCAGCTGCCAGCTGATTGGCTCACAGAAGCCCCAGCAAACTTCCAGCTGCCAGCTGATTGGCTCACAGGGGCCCCAGCAAACTTCCAGCTGCCAGCTGATTGGCTCACAGCGGCCCCAGCAAACTTCCAGCTGCCAGCTGATTGGCTCCTCTGCGGTGATGCTCATTGGGCTGTTTCCCTGCCCTTTCAGACCACGGAGCTGCTCATTGGGGGACTCGTTTGGCTCCGCCCACACGAGTCAGCCAATCGGCCTCAAGAGCAGGAGGAGTGGGAGGGTTGAGAGGCTGGTGGGAAGCCACTGGTGGCAGTGGGCTCTGAGGGAATTCCTGAAGAGCTGTGTGGTGCGGTGTGTGTGGCCTAAAAATAAAGTTCGTTTCTGCTTGACAAGTGGCTCCTGGGTTGTGCCCAGCCAGACTGCGGCAGAGGGCAAAGTCTGCCGCTGCCAAAGGGCCAGACCCTGTGACTGTGCCTTGCTCACCTGCTGCAGGCTGCGCAGAGCAGAGGCAGGGAGATGTGGTGACCGGAATTTTCCATTAAGACGTGTCTAGGCATCCTCTGCAGGAGCTCAGAGACCCGCCTGGAAATGCTGTCTGTCGGGGAAATTTAATTAAAACACAAAAATCTGGTAGCACAGGAAACTTCTTCCCCCCGCAGCGAGTGGAGGGAAAAATAAATAAAATAGAACAAGAGCGATTTCACGAGTGCATAAGCCTCCGTTTGGAACACCAGGCGCATCTCAGGGAGCCGACTGAGGACTTCCAAAGAGCAAAATCCAAGCCAGGCAGACACAGCCCGTTCCGTCTACGGGCTCAAGGCGAACAATGAGCAGCCCCCACGTAAGAGAGCGGTGTGACATGATTCAGGACAGTCACCGGAGCCACCTTGTGCGGAATTGGGGTGCACACGGACCTCAGATAATTCATTTTATATGAAGGAAAAAATAAATCCATCTACGAGAAGGGAGGGTCTGGCAAGTGGGAGCCCCTCCAGAATCACCCGCGAGAGATGCCACATCTCTTGATGTCTCTGCTTCAAAGGGATGGCCCCAGGTCCTCGGGAAGACATTCTGGGTCCCGAGTCTGCTAAAAGACTTCTTTAGCTTTTGAAGGCACTTACATGTGATTCAAACGAACTTATATTTCAAAGAACAGGGAGATTTTTAATGTAAATGGCTCAAGAAAAGGGATGGATGTGTCTGCTTTTCATTTTTTAACTTTTTTTGGGGGAGGGGGGACATACTGGGATTGATCTCAGGGACACTTGACCCCTGAGCCCCGTCCCCAGCCCTATTTTGCATTTTATTTAGAGACAGGGTCTCCCTGAGTTGCTTAGGGCCTCGCTTTGGTGGAGGCTGGCTTTGAACTCACGATCCTCCTGCCTCAGCCTCCCAAGCCGCTGGGATGACAGGCGTGAGGCACGGTGCCCGGTTGGGTGCACATTCACTAGCTTTTAATGATCACTTAGTAATTGCACGTGTCCATTGGATGCGCTGCCATGTATACTCCAGTGGAAGTGTGCAAGGTGCATTGACCAAATTGAGATACTTAGCTCTTCCATAATTGTCACACTCGCCATTTCTCGGCGGTGACAACTTTCAAACCCTCTGTCCCAGCTACTTTGAAATGCAGTAGATAACACCGTCAACTGTCCAGGGCAATAGCACATCAGAACTCACTCCCCATGGAACTGCGGCTGTGCACCTACTAATCAACTTTTCTGCTCCACCCTCCTTTTCTACCCTCTCTCCCCGTCTCTTTAACACACTCATTTCCTTCCCTTTAGATAAACACCCAGCAGCGGCTCAGCCGGATCTTAGTTCTGCTTTGAATTGAAGACCCTGCATCCCATCATGCCTACCCTGAATCTCCTTCTATTTTTAACGGGGAGATTCAAGCATCTTATTTCTGATTCTTCTTGGCACGGGCCTCAGAGGAGGCTGCTCCGGGAGGCCCACACCGTCCGGCCTTACCTGCCACGTCTTCGTATTTCCCCAAACGAATCCCGGGTGCTGTCCTCTCTGCTCAGCGCCCGGTTCTCCAAACTCACGAGAAGGAGGGTCAGAGGCTTGCAGGTGGCCACCCGCTTCCTAAAAATTCTTAAGAGGGTGAACCCAGCCATTTTGTCACAAGTCGAATGTCACATGTGGGTGATGGTGTGTAGTTCCTTCATTAGGGGCAAGCGTCGACGGGGCTGGGGGTGTGGCTCGGGTGGTACAGCACTTGCCTTAGATGTGCAGAGCCCTGGGTTCAATCCCCAGGATTGCACACCCAAACAAAACAAAATAAAAAAAGAGCAGCCATTGGAAATCTTTCCCACGACCCTGGGTGGGTGAAGCCATATGCAGGACTCACTCACTGTCTTGCTCAATAGAAATGAACAAGGGTGAACGAGGTGTGCATTGGGTCGCTGTGCATTTGTTTCCCAGTGGCACAGCCTCTCTGATCCTCTTGCACGGGTACTCGTAAATGTCGGCTGCAAAACACATACACCTTCCATCACTCGTTAGCAGGTGGCGCTCAACGCAGGCTCATCCGGTGACCACGGCTTTGTGAAAGGCATTGCTTCCCCATGACCAAGACAATCCTTTTCCCAAAAGCTCTGCTGTGCACCCACATATCTGTAATACAAGGAATCACCGAAGACATTTTCCGGGGGAGGAGGTTACCAGGGATTGAACCCAGGGGCCCTCGACCCCTGAGCCCCATCCCCAGCCCTATTTTGCGTTTTATTTAGAGACGGGGTCTCCCTGAGCTGCTTGGCGCCTTGCTAAGTGCCCGAGGCTGGCCAACTTCGTCAACTACCAATGCACACTCTGGCTCCCAAGTCGAAGGTTCTGTGCACGGTGCAAAGCGATGCTGCCCAGGGCTATTTGTCCTCAGTCATTCCACAAAAGCATCGGTCGGACACCCTCAGGCACACACCCCCCGACTCAGCTTCCGAGGTGGAGACTGCAGACAGCTCAGGCAGCAAGCATCAGGAAAGGGCTCACATTTGGGGGAAGAGGGTACAGGAGTGTACCAGGGATTGAACCCAGGGACACTCGACCCCTGAGCCCCGTCCCCAGCCCTATTTTGTGTTTTATTTAGAGACAGGGTCTCGCTGAGTTGCTTACGGCCTCGTTTTTTGCAGAGGCTGGCTTTGAATTCACGACCCTCCTGCCTCAGCCTCCACAGTCCCTGGAATTACAGGTATGCGCCACCGTGCCCAGCTGCGTTTTCTTTACGCATATTAAACCATTATTGCAAGGTGCCATCTGTTGCCCAGGGTCACCTGGAAGAACCCAGGAACCAACCAGGATCCAGGGTTTTCTTTAGTCTCAATGTTAACGCTTTCAACTTAGGTCTGCTCTCTATTCAGAGCAGAGAAAGAGAAGGGTAAAATAGCTTCCTCTTCACGTCGGGGGGAAAACTAGAATTGATCCGGAACCAAGGAAAGACGATGGAGTCGCTTGAGATCTGCATGTGCCATCAGCAAGATCATTTCTGACCTTATAAAAGAACATTTTGCAATAACGTCCATCGACCGTCGATCCTTTTGAGCAGAAAAATGTAGGCGAAGAAAAACGAAACAAAACCAAAAAACCCCCAGCCTGATTGGAATTCATTCTACAGATGAAGAAACGGGCAATTTTTATTTTTGCAAAGTCGTTATTCAGTAAACCAAGATACTGGAGGTCCCCAGAGATGAGTGTCCCCCGACCCCAGGTCCTCGTAGGAGGCACAAACAGAGGCCAAGGACATTGGCCAAGAGCGTCGCTCTCCGGGGAGCCTCTTGCTACTGCTGAACAAAGCTTCTCAGTATGAAGGTGCGAGACCTTGGGTTCTCATTCTCCCAGATCCATTCGTCTTTCCCGCGTAGCCAAATCCCATGAGCCAAGCCTAAGAGGGAACCCAACCCACGTTCTCTCTGATAATTAAATCCCCTCTGAAAAGTTTTTAAGTGGCCCTTGAAGTAAACCTCCCAGGAGGGGGCAGAAGAGCAGGCAATGATCCCAGAGCCTGAAGAGTCGCTCTAATTTATTTTATTTCCAAAGGACGGGCACTTACGGGGTTCAGCGGGCATCTCTTCTGCGCTGGGCGCTGGGTTAGCTTTGCTCTATGCACACAGGCACATACCATAAGTTGATCAATCGTGCATTTGAGATATTGATTTTTAGGCGCTCTTTACATATTCAGGATGTTAAGTCTCGTTTTCAAATATGTTTAGCGATGACTTTCTCCGACCCACAAACTTGGCCTTTCTACTTCTTCAGGGGCACACCCTGGTGAAGACAAGTGAGGTGCATTTTTATTTGTGAGCGTGGTACATTTCCCTGACGAATCTACCCTCTGTCAGTGACCGCTAAAATGTCATTCATTGTCCTCAGAGTTTATTGAATACTTCCGTGGTGGTTTTCGCCAAACGGGGTTTTCACGGATTTGAATACACAGAACATGCACCCCACACGACGGGACTGGCTTCATCATAAGAAGAGCTTAGTAACTCTTGGCTACTATCTTTATAAGCGTAACGGTGTAAGCAATACCAATATGTAAAAACACAATAACAAAACAACAACAACAACAACAAACACAGGCAGTTTACAATATTTGAAGTCATAGGGTAATTGCATGTCTCTCTTCAGACCAGGTGCTTGAAAAACTAGCTGCCAGGTCACCGGACTCATGCATGATAAAGAATCTGACGGGGAGCCGCCGCCGCCGGGCATTGTAGCTCACGCCTGTAACCTCAGTGACTTGGGAGGCTGAGGCAAGAGGACGGCAAGTTTGAGGCCAGCCTCAGCAGTTTAGCAAGACCCTATCTTAAAACAGCAAGATCCCATCTTGAAATGCCTGTGCACACTACCTTGACAGAACAGGCCAGAGACCACCTGGAAGGTAAGGTCGGGCTGTATGAGTCGTGTGCTGCTGCTGTAACAAGTTCTACCCGTTTAGCAGTCCGGGCGGGTCAGGGCCACCCTGGGCACCTCATTCCAACATCGTCACCTCTTGAAAGATCCTGTTTCCAAACACAGTCGTGGTTGGGGGGGGAGTCCTGGAGAGGATGGGGACGTCAACACAGGAATTTGGAAAGTCACGACTCAGGCCTGCCACCTGCTCGGGGAGGCACCACCCACGGGACGGTAGGATCCTTCTTTCCGTTTTACGGATTCAGACCTATTTGGGTTGCTTCTGAAGTGACCTGCAATGCAGAGCCTCTGTGAGGGGAGAGGTTGACCTGGGCCCCCACCCACCCACCGTCCGGGGCTCTGCACGCTTTCTCCTTACAAATGGATCCTTATCCTTGTCCGGGCACAGAGAGGGTCTTTGGCACCAATAAAAACCCCGCTGAGCCTCAGGGCTTCATAACAGGTCTGCAGAAGAGTCCAAACGGCGTCAATGACCGAGCGCTGCCCATGTCTTTGAGAAGTGGGCCATTTTTCCTCACGATCTTCTCTGAGGTCGGACGATAGGATCTGCAAAGCGATTCGTGGGAGAAGGCACGGGAACAAAGGTAGGTAGTTAAAATAAAATTAAAAAAAAATCTAACTTGTGAGCACGGTGCGCCGCTCAGATCCCACACGGGTCAGCTGCAGGGTCACTGCAGGCAGGTGGCCGTGGCTGCAGGAAGTAGGTCCCTGGCGGCGTGACTTGGAGGACTGGACCCTGTCCCTGGCCCCTCCCTGTCTCTCTCTGCATCGGCCGCATCCCGTCCGCCTGGATGCTCTGCATCTGGTCGGCATCCCGCCCCCGAAGGAGCAGGATGTTTGTAGCTAGGAGTCCTTTGTCATCTTGTCCCCGTCCTAGTACAAAGAAAGAACCTGGGATCGGTCTGGAAGACTCCAGGAATGGAAAAAAAGAAAGGGAGGCATCACGTTCGTGGCGCCCCATTGACCTTCAAGGTAACAGAAAACCTGTCTCCAGCCGGTTAAGGAAGAGTCGAACTTTCAGGAAAAAACAAAAAAAATTTTTTTTGGATTCATCTAAACAATTTTGTTTTTTTTTTTTTTGCAAACACCATGCAAATGACGCAAGCCATTGCCACCGTTATTCCTGTTCAAAGAGGCAAACAAGGTCCTTTGTACAAAAAAATCAGACGTCTTCAAAGAGAACGGACGCCGGGTTCACGGTGCACGCCAAACAATTCCCACGGGTCTCTCTCTCTCTCTCTCTCTTTCTCCCCCCCCTTTTCTAATTGCTATGATTTTACTTTCAAATTAGATTGGGACAACACGGGGCTCGGACAACAGATCCTGTCGGTGGGTTTTCTGGCCACAAAGCAGGAACGGGAACAAAAGTGGACGGTGAAACCGGCAGCCTGCTTAAAAAGAGGAGGCAAAAATAGTGGCACGGCTTGGTGTTTTGTGGGAAGAGGATTTTAGCCTCCCCAACCCTGTCGCTCGAGCCGTTTTCCATTGTGTCCGATGTCAGATTTTTATCAACGAGGTTTCTGAAAAGAGGATTTGATTGCCTTTATAATTGCACCTATAAATATATTGGTTCAAGCTTCTTTTTTTTAAAAAAAAAAAAAAAAAGATTTCTCCCCTTGGGGTTTAAAAATAAAGCAACTCTGGGAATATATGCGCTGCAAAAAAATTCAGTTTCCTTCTGATTTCATCTGAGAACCTTGCTTCTCTCTTTCCGTCTTTTAATTTTTTTTACCCCCCCCCCCCCCGCAGCGGTCAGGATTTCAATCTTACCGAGTCCCTGGCGCACACACTCTCAAGTGACAGATGTTTAAAATCATCGGCGTTTCGCGTGTCAAAACAGCTTCCCTCCAGAACGATGACATTTCCGAATGTTGACTTTGGATTGTCATTTCGGAGTGCCATTTCGTCTTAATTGCGAGAGTGAGGAGTGTTTGTGAACACCCAGAATGTTTCTATAGTTCCTCTTGCTCAGACCAAGAAAAAAAAAAAAAAAAGACAAGAGCAATAAGCCATATTCCAAAGACCTCGACCTGTTCTTACAATTTGGATCCCAAATGTTTCCCAGAGCTTCTGTGCTGAGGCCTTGGTTCCCAATGGCACAGTGCTGTGACACACTAAGTTTTGTCCCAAGAAAAGATCTTTGCATCTGTGATTTATAAAGCCGGGAGACACGCACCCATAATCCCAGCTACTCAGGAGGCCGAGGACGGAGGACGGCAACTTGGAGGCCAGCCGGAGCAAATTAGCCAGAGTCTATCTCACAATAAAAAGTAAAAAGGTCTGGGGATACGCAGCTCAGTGGTGCAGCTCTTGCCTAGCATGCGTGACCTCCAGGTTTCAGTCCCCAGTACTTGGGGGGGGGGGAAGATGGCCAAATTGGTGGGAATTCCGAGGACCAGATGGGGTTGGACTGGAAATCCTTATCCCTAAAGTAAAGTTTGATCCCAGTAAGATTTTTTTTTTCCCCCTGTGCAATTGGGTGGAGATTGGCTGTGGAAGTGAGGGACCCAATTATTCTCACAGGATACAGATTGGGTCACCTTCCCTCCAGGAGAAAAACAGGGCCCAATTGGGGCACAGATTACAGGGTCTGTGGGCAACAGAGAAACTACATCTTGACCATCAAGGTCAAGGTCACAGGCTTCTTCTGCACTGAAAGCACAGCGCCAAATATTTGCAGAGGTGATTCAGGTTGCAATCACGATTCCACGATTTTCATGCACCACCGGCTCTATCCTTGTTGCTAAAACAGAAAGAATAATAGTAAAGAAAAAAAAAAAAGCAAGAAATTCAAAAGGAAAAACCAGCCAAGGATGTTAAGCCACCGTCTGGTTTGGCCGTTCCGAATGCTCACATTCTGAGATGGAAATGTGGGCGCTCAGACGCAGTCCCGGTTCCCATTCTGCGTGTTCACATTCTGAGATGAGAAAACGTTGGCGTCCCAACAGAGTCCCCTTTGCACGAGTCACGAGATGCTGGAGCAGATAGTCCCTGCTAATCCTGCAAGCAAGCGTGCATGATCCTGCCGTCCCACATCTCCCTCCGTGGGCGGTGGAAGGCTGAATGTCCAAAGTGGCCTTCTCCACGGACGGACGGACGGATGTGTGGCAGGTCTACATGCCGCGGCACAAATCCCCAAAGAAGCCCCCAATCCGTCAGCTCATAATGCAAGTCCCATCGCCCTAAGTGAGGTGTGCAGCTGTGGTGACCAAGTAGGTAGCCGTGAGGATGTTGAGGCGAAGAAACAGCAGAAAAAAATATGCATACCTACAGGGAAAGAAAAAAGAACGTGACTCTGGTTATTTCCATTGTCCATATCAGAAAAAAAAAACATGTGCATGATTGTTGGCTTCCATCTCTGATTCCTTACCTTCCTCTGCTTATAAAGTGAATGCTTTGCAGATGGGTGGGGATTTCAAGGTCTATTCTCATTTAATTAATTCTGTGTGTCAAAATGACTGCTACTTTCTATTATTATTATTATTTGGAAGTGCTAGTGTTGGAACCCAGGGACACTCTACCACTGAGCTACACCCCCAGCCTTTTTTAAAGCATTTTTTTTTCCTGAGACTGGTTCTCTCTAAGTGGCCCAGGTTTGCCTAGAATTTGCAATCCTGCCGCCTCAGCCTCCGCAGGACCTGGGATTACAGGTAAGTGCCCCTGTGCCCAGCTCCGGGTGTCATTTCTACCTGCAAACATGAAGCAGAGAAAATAGCCACTAACCCTAACCATAACCCTAACACTAACCCTAACACTAACCCTAACCAAAACCCTAACCCTAAAACCCTAACCATAACCCTAACCCTAATCCTAAAACCCTAACCCTAACCCTAACCCTAACCCTAAAACTCTAACCCTAACCCTAACCCTAACCCTAACCCTAACCCTAAAACCCTAACCCTAACCCTAAAACCCTAACCCTAACCCTAACCCTAACCCTAACCCTAAAACCCTAACCCTAACCCTAACCCTAACCCTAACTCTAACCCTCACTCTAACCCTAACCCTAACCCTAACCCTAACCCTAACCCTCACTCTAACCCTAACCCTAACCCTAACCCTAACCCTAACCCTAACCCTAACCCTAACCCTCACTCTAACCCTAACCCTAACCCTAACCCTAACCCTAACCCTAACCCTAACCCTAACCCTAACCCTAACCCTAACCCTAACCCTCACTCTAACCCTCACTCTAACCCTAACCCTAACCCTAACCCTAACCCTAACCCTAACCCTAACCCTAACCCTAACCCTAACCCTAACCCTAACCCTAACCCTAGCACAAGTCATTAACTGGGAACACTTTTCAGTGCATTTTAGGCAATGCCCGCATCTCCTTGGGATCTGGTTGAACAAATGCACACCCCTTACTGAGTCTCACACCACTGGACTGTGTTTCTACTCTTTCTCCTTTTTCTTTTTCTTTTTTTTTGCCGAGATAGAATCCATAAATACACCAGGTAAGGCAAACAGAAGACGCTTTCCAACCAACCTTTTTATTTTTCTTCACTTTCACCCTTGGGTGTCAAAGAGTCGGCAGCTTTGGACACGTTTCTCTATCCCCCAGTCTCTTTCTGGTCAAGGCGTTGAAGACTTTGGTTCATCTCTGGTTTTCTTTTCCTGAATCGCATGCATTTCTGAGTGTACGGGATCAATGATGCATGCGGGTCGGACATACCCTTTTTTCTACGTTTAAAAAGCAATCGATTTTGATTGAATAAGCCAACATAAAGGGTCTCCATGATGCTTTCTTAGTTGGGACCAATTTTTGTTGCCTGAGCATTTTGGAAGCTTTTATTTCTCCTTGTAGTTTTTCGATAGCTGCGATGACTGGATGGGTCCTGTCCTGATGGGAAACCTGGGGGCCAGGAGAGAGAAACGCATCTCAGGTCACCATTCTAAATAAAAATGGCATCAAGAAAACATGGTCCATCTTCTCCTCTGTTTTAATATAGACAAGTCTGAAAAACACCAGTTATTCTCATGATTCTTGGACCCAGCGTGGTATAGGTGACACTAATAGTGATACTAATGGTGACACTCACTAATTAATTTGACATAAATCAATTAATTTGACACTAATCGTGATACTCATTCAAGGGGGATGGATTATTTGGTTTTAAACCTACGATTGGTACACGGCGTTGCCTACTTCCACCGAACGGATGAATCCAGTTTTTCTTGGAGAAAAGACGCAAAACCCACAAGAACACAGAAGAGCAGGCACCTTAGCCCATACAGACGGTGTAAGGGTTCCGATATGCAACGACCCCCAAAGTCTTGAAGGCTTTGTCCCCATGCAGCAGGGCTCAGAAGTGGAACTTTTGGAAAGGGACTAGATCACGAGGCTCCACCCTCATCGATGGATTAATCCATTGAAGGATTCATTGCTGAATGCACAGGTGGGAGGTGGTAGACAGTGTAGGAGGTGGGATCCATTTGTAGGGAGTGAATCCTTGGGGACTGGACTTTGGGGATGACCAGAGTATCAGGAGCAAAGGAACCCAGGCGCACATTGTTTGACGCGGTCAATTTAATTGCTCGAGGACTGTTCTGCAAGACCGAAAGGAAGAATTAGAAATCAGCCCGGCAAGTGAACGAGGCTGCCATTTAACTGATGCATGGAAATACAGCTAAGGGACCCAGGACCCGAAGCCACCCGTCTGCCTCCATTTCACCCAGTGCCTCCCCTGCTGTCTGCATCTTTCTGCAAAGCCCACTCTGCAGAATTCTCTCTTCAAGTCCACGTTCAGATGGATGCGTCTCTCCTTGTCAAGAAAAAATAATAAAAATAAAAAAAGAACCCTTTGCTTTGCTTTCCGGAACCAACGGTCTTACTCCACCATCCCAGGGCGGAGTGCCTTGGTAGTCGAGCCTCATGTCTCATAGAAACGTGTCCCGATGGCCTGTTTCTCAAACCGTGGTGCAGAAACCAGCGACAGCAGCATCCTCTGAGGGCTGATAAATGCAAGCCCATGCCCACACCCCTGATCGACTGAATCCAAATCTAACATGACCCTCGGCTGATGTGTGGGCAAGAAATACGAAAGTGCACTCCCTGTTAGGTAATCAAACACAGTTGCACTCGTGAGAACAGATTTCCATCGCGACAACAAAATGCCTGAAGAAGTGCACTTATTAAGAAAAAAGGTTTGTGTTGGCTGGTGCTTGTGGAGGTCCTACTCCAGGACAGAGTGTCTCCATTGTCTCTGTTCCTTCTAGGAACAGCAAATGTGGGTGAACCCAGCCCGACGACAGATGGGTGTGTGCTGCTGCTTCCTCTGGCTTCCACGATTTATGTGGTTCTTCATGAATTCGCAGCAGTCACCATCGTTATCCTCAGAAGGATGACGAACCTGCCTTAAAATAAATATTTGTTACCACGGCTCGATGTTAATGGTCCGAGGTGCAATTGAGTTGGATTCCTCCTTCTTTTTTGAAAGGCAAAGGGGTGAGAAAGAAGTATGGTCTCACAATGTATCTCCTGGTGGGTGGTTTCTAACATGGATCTTGCTTGTAAGTAGTTTATAGTGATGAACAATTTGCCACTAGAGGGTTGTCATTCCTTGTGTTCCATGTCCCTTATTTATTTATTTTTTTTTAAAAAAAAATGAGATTTCATTGCAAATGCCTGGGATTATTATAGAAATGACGTTCTATCATTGTCTTTAGCTGATTAATTTTTAAGGGATTAACATCATTTTTTTTCCCTTTCCTTAGAAGCTAGCATCAATTCAGACCCTAATTTCCACGAAACGATGCACGTTCTTATAACCACTAATTAAGCAGCATTTGTTAATGTAAGACATTTGAAGTACGATCCCGGTGTTAAAAATGCACGGCCGCTAATATCACTTCCAAATATAGAAAGCAACTATAACAAAAATTTTCATCACTGTCACAAAATGCCTGAAGAAACGCCCTTATTAAGAGAAAAAAGGTTACAAAGTAGAACACGTGACAAAGAGTAACTCAGGAAAAGGTTACAAAGTAGAACAAGTGACAAAGAGTAACTCAGGAAAAGTTACAAAGTAGAACAAGTGACATACATAGCCAGACCCTGCCTCAAAATAAAGAGATAAAAAGGGGCTGAGGATGTTTGATACATGAATTTTGACCGAAATATATGGAAAGAATAAATAAATAAAATGAAGAAAAGTCGTAGGAAAAAATAAATATCTTCAAACTAGAAATGTACGAAAAGAGAGTGAAGCCAAACCATAGGGGGAAAAATAAAGGGAATGAATATTTACAGCCTTATCCACAAAGTCGGTCTCGATTTTCTCGTCTCGCCCGGCAATGAAACGTGTTAGGAAACTCACGCACGCGGAATGCAGAGAGCTCCCTGAGACGGGAATTCAGAACTCGGGGGACCAGGGGGAGAGAGGAGGGGAGACCTAGTGGAGTGATGGTGGCCAAATGGAATTGGTATTCCATGTGCGTGCACCGATACATCGCCTCGCATCCATCACCGCGTACGCCTCTAATGCACTAATAAAAAATGCAGAAGACAGCACTCTGGCGGCACAAGGCACCGTTTGTGTAACTTAAGGCCATATCAATGCCGGCACTTTGCAGTGTCTGAACTTTTCTTCGTCTTTCTATTTATTTTTGGTACCAGGCATTGAACCCAGGAGCACTCGACCTACTGAGCCCCAGCCCCAGCCCTGCCTTGTATTTTATTTCCACTCAGGGTCTTGCTAAGGGGCTTACAGCCTCCCTAAAAAAGTCGCTGAGGCTGGCTTTGAACTTGCGATCCTCCTTCCTCAGCCTCCCGAGCTGCTGAAACTGTATTTCGACACTGAGACCCTGGGAATTGTCTTCCTGGGTCTGGGAGCCGCTCTCCCTCCCCTTCCCTCTTTGGAGTCGAGGATAATTAAGCAGCCATTGCCCGTTCTCTCTCTCTCTCTCTCTCTCTTTGCAATGTCACCACATAAATTAAGCCTTGTTAGTGCCGGAGAGTCACAATGTGACCCAAGCTTTCCCGAGGAGTTGTCACTTGATCTGCAATGCAAATGCCACTTGTGTGAGCAGGTCTCCTTCCGCGACGCTCGTTTGAAACACGAGGAACCGGGGGTGACAATGAAGGACGCATCGGGGAGTCCGTGTTTGACATGTTCGGGGTGGAGTAGCTGGTCTCCTTCATGAATCATGAGGAGGTGCCTTAGGAATAGCTTTACTTGGTGACAAAGATCGTGCAGACAAGGACATTTTTTTTTGTCTGTTTGTCTCTTAAGTAGAAAGGATCGAGGTCAGAGTGATGGTAGCCAAAGGGGAGTCCAAGGGAGCCTTGTGGGCGTCTGCCCGCTCACCCTCTCTGTGCCACTGGCCGCCAGGCACCGTGGCTGTTTAACCGGCAGAAAGTCAGGCTGCAATGGAATATTAGTTGGTGTGACCCAGTCCCGAGGCCCAGGAGGTACAATGGCCCCATGACTTGGGGCTCACGGTGTCCAAGGTCCAGTCCCTGGTGGCCGACTCCATGGCTCTGGCCCAAGGGGAGCAGAACAAGATGGCGGCAGGGCCTGGAGGAGGAGAGCAGCTCAGGACAGGGCACCAGGGAGCAGAGAGAGCTCTGCCCACCAGGGACAGGACAGAGACCCCAAAGGCACAGCCCAGGGACCCCCTCCTCCAGCCACACCCCACCTGCTGCAGTCACCACCCAGTGAGTCCATCCAAGTGGATTAATCCACTATGAGTCTACACCCAGTGAGTCCATCCAAGTGGATTAATCCACTATGAGTCTACACCAGAGAGTAGAGAGAGCTCTGCTCACCAGGGACAGGACAGAGACCCCCAAGGCACAGCCCAGGGACCCCCTCCTCCAGCCACACCCCACCTGCTGCAGCCACCACCCAGTGAGTCCATCCAAGTGGATTAATCCACTATTAGGTTACACCAGGGACCAGAGAGAGCTCTACTCACCAGGGACAGGACAGAGACCCCAAAGGCACAGCCCAGGGACCCCCTCCTCCAGCCACACCCCACCTGCTGCAGTCACCACCCAGTGAGTCCATCCAAGTGGATTAATCCACTATTAGTCTACACCCAGTGAGTCCATCCAAGTGGATTAATCCACTATGAGTCTACACCCAGTGAGTCCATCCAAGTGGATTAATCCACTATGAGTCTACACCCAGTGAGTCCATCCAAGTGGATTAATCCACTATGAGTCTACACCCAGTGAGTCCATCCAAGTGGATTAATCCACTATGAGTCTACACCCAGTGAGTCCATCCAAGTGGATTAATCCACTATGAGTCTACACCCAGTGAGTCCATCCAAGTGGATTAATCCACTATGAGTCTACACCTCTCGCAACCCAATCATTTCACAATGTGGCGGCAGGGCCTGGAGGAGGAGAGCAGCTCAGGACAGGGCACCAGGGAGCAGAGAGAGCTCTGCCCACCAGGGACAGGACAGAGACCCCCAAGGCATAATAATTTGAAGACGTCTAGTTGTTCGGGGTGCAGGGCGACTGATCCTCACTAGGGCCATTTGGATTTTTCACTCTGGAGCGTGCTGCGCTTGGGATTCTCAACTTGACGGAGCAAGTGGTTCTACCAGACCCTGAGGATCCTGGGCTTCCCATCTGCTCCAGTTCCCCTTAACACCACGCCAGCAAAGCTCGGGTTTTCACGTCTCCCCCAACGTCTTCAAAGGAGTGAACCTTCCCTCTTCTTCACTTGAGGCTTTTGTTATTGTTTGTTTTTTGGTCTGCAGAGGGAGGTACCAGGGATTGAACTCAGGGGCCCTCAACCACCGAGCCCCGTCCTCAGCCCTATTTTGCATTTTATTCAGAGACAGGGTCTCCCTGAGCTGCTTACGGCCTCCCTTTGGCAGAGGCTGGCTTTGAACTCACGATCCTCCTGCCTCAGCCTCCTGAGCAGCTAGGATGACAGGCGTGGGCCGTGACTCTTGGCTTCACTTGAGTTTTGAACAGACAAACTTTTAGCATTTTCTTACGTCTTTAGTCTCACCGAGGAAACTTTTGTCTAAATTAATCAGCCATTTTCACAGAGAAGAATTGCGGAATCACGTCGGTCACACATCCACATTTTCGTGGTCCCTCCACCCTCCAATTTTACCCTTGAAAAACATTTTTCTCCGGAGCCGTTGATGCTGCTCTGCGCCTCTAAACATCATCAACAAGGAATCCAATTTCCGGCCAGCAGCCCCGTGGACTCCCTGCTCTTGAATCAGTCATGCCCTGCTTTGGCCACTGATATGGAAATGGCCTTCCGTGTCCCAAATCCTCATGACCCTTGAGCAAACAATACAGCGGGCCTCGCCCAGGAGAGTGTCTGTCCCCTCCTTTCCTAGCCAACCGTGCTTTACCCTCCTAACCACAAGCTGATGTTTTCTCAACTTCCCAAAGTACATTTCATCTGCCAATTTCTGCATCCCATTCTCCCTTGGTTATAAGAACCCGAGGGGAAGAGAAGGTGTAATTTTGCTTGGCGTCCCTCGACCTCACCCCAGGCACGGTCTCCATCACTTCTGACAGCCGCCGTCCATGGACAGATGGTAGAAAAGAAGACTGCACAAATTCCCCAAGGAACCCCGCCCTGCCTCTCCCTGGGGCTCAGGGAGCGGATCACTCATCACCCAGGGAACCGAGGGGGTGAGCTACCGTGATCTCCTGCAAAACGGAGCTGAATCTTGATGCCGGTGGATTTGTGGCCCGTTGCCTGACCATTTCCAATGAGATTTTTTTTTTTCTAATCAGATATTTTTAAAAAATATTTTTGATTTTATTTTTTTCTAAATACACAACAGTGCAATGCATCACAATCCTTATTATCCATAGAGAGCAAAATTGCTCGTATCTCGGTGTATGCAGCACGCCAATTCGTGCCGTTGTACATGTCCTTTTTTTGCATCACAATTTTTAATACACATATATGCCACGGTTTTTCACCTCTCTGTTTGTACTTAAGGAATATTGACACCCAATTCGTACTTTATGTAACGGTGACCATCACATTCCACCATCCTAGCTAATCCCCTTCCCCCACCCCACTTCCCTATCTAGAATTAACCCACCTAGATGTCCTTCGGTGGATGAATGGCTAAAAAAAAAAATGTGGCATGTGTACACAATGGAATATTACGCAGCATTAAAAAAGAACAAAATCGTGGCATTTGCAGGCAAACGGATGGTGCTGGAGAAGATAACGCTGAGTGAACTCAGCCAATCCCCCCCAAAAACAAATGCCGAGAGTTTTCTCTGATGTAAGGGGGTGACTCATAGTGGGGTAGGGAGGGAGAGCCTGGGAGGATTTGATCAGCACTCTCTCTCTCTCTCTCTCTCTCTCTCTCTCTCTCTCTCTCTCTCTCTCTCTCTCCCCAGCCCTATTTCGCATTTTATTTAGAGACAGACTCTCCCTGAGATGCTTAGGGCCTCCCTTGGGTGGAGGCTGGCTTTGACCTCACGATCCTCCTGCCTCAGCCTCCTGAGCTGCTGGGATGACAGGCGTGCACCACCGCACCCAAGTTTTGGGTCCTTTGGTAGAATTTTTAAGGGGTGTGTCTTATTAATGCTTTCATTAGTGCCATGGAGTTGTACACAACCGTTGGTTTCCTTTTGACATAATCGTACCCGAGCGGACAGGCCGCCCAAGCCAACGCCTGCACGTAGCCCGTGAAGGACTGGCCCTGAGACAGCCACCCAGCCAGGGGGGACTCTGGGCCTGGGAAACTGGGCTGATAAATGTGCGTCGTTTTCAGCCACTGAGATTTTTCAGCTCTAGAAATCTCTACCGCCAGATCCAAGGCACTGACAGCGAGCTCCTGAAGATTCTGGGTCTTCTCCAACCCTTCCTACTTCCTCCTCCTCTTCTTCTTCCTCTTCTTTCCCAACAGATCTTTGTCCTGCTAAAAGTCAGCCTAGAACCCAGGCGCAGTGGGGGGGTGGCCCACCTGTCATCCCAGCTCCTCGGGAGGCTGAGGCAGGAGGATCTCAGAGTCCGCATCGTGCTCAACGGCCAGACAGGGATCCCAGTGAGAATAAGATGCATTTCAGGGAAGGGAAGGAGAATGGGTTTATCTTGATGGTGGACCGTGATGATCACTATTATGCAAAGTGCGGGTACGAAGACACGGATCGCTGTGACTATAAAACTACGGACACAGCCAGAGACGTGGAAAAATGGTGCTCTCTCTCGGTGTCCTAAGGATTGCAATGCATTCCGCTGTCACGTATAAATTGAAAAAAAAAAAAAGAGAGAGAATAAGCTACATTCCACGCTTGTCTAAATATGTCAAAAATAGACGCTCCCGTCATATATAACTGGAAAGAACACATAAAAAATAAAAAAAATAAAATATTCAGTCTTGAAAATGAGATAAAGGTAGCATTCAACCAAGGTGGTCTTGTTGCCCGTTGTGTGAAAACTCTTAAGACGTATGTCACAATGCGAATAAAAGGATTTTCCCTCAAATCAATGCATCTTCCAGGTAGATTTTTATTGTATTTTACTAATGAGCAGAAAATCACTGAAAAATGCCCATTTTTTTTCACCTTTTCCAAATGGTGAACCTTTGCGATTTAAAACGGGGCGCTCTTTCCGTTTTTAAGGATCCAGTGGGTACCCGGTGACCGTGGAGAAAGCGGCAGAACGTGACGTGGACGCAGGGGATCTGAAAGGCGAGTCGGGAACTCTTAAAATGGATGGCACAAAGTTTAGGGGTTAAACTTCAGATTTAGGTGACTTCCATTCTTCATAGATTACCTGGCCTGTGGTGTTTTGTCACAGTCACGGAAAACCGACTGAGACCCTTTGTCAGAATATATTTAAAGAAGACTCCATCTCAGGGGTTTGAGGACATGGCGTATCACCGTGGCCAGGGGGAGAAGGAGAAAGACCCGTTACAGTCAATTATCGGCAAATCCGGTTCCAGGGTTTATAAGAGTTGGACAAACTATTCGTGCAATATTTTTGTTTTTCTGTTAATTTGAGCAACATTGAAAAGGGGCCGCAGAAATCCTTCAGAAGAAGACATTAGGGACGAACTTAGAGAAGAACCAGGCACCTGCTTGTCTCCGAGTGCTTTTGAGCCTCAAAGAGGCTCCCAGGAGGCCACTGGTGGGGGCCTCCTGCCCTGCAGTACCGTCCACTCCAGGACCTGCAGATGGGCAGGGGGCTGGGCCGAATGAGTGAGCGTCTTTCTCCAGCCTCCGAATTCCCCCACTTTATTCTTGTTTACTAATGATTCACGTGCAACGTCAAACCCTGAGCCGTCCTAAAATTCGGACTGCATGACAGCGATTCCACGTTCCTGTTGTTCTACGCGGTCAAGGAGAATGCACTCGCACGATGAGCATCCTTGTAATTCATAGCATCTCCCCACCACCCGGCATCCAAGACGGTTAATTGACTCTGCACGTGGGCGATAATTGCCTTTCTGATGTGCCGACGGTTCTGGAAATCATTAAAAGCCCATTGTGGTCTGGAGGGCTCTGTGAGCTGCTGGTTCCATCCAGGGCCCTGATAGGACTGGCGCGAACCCATCATTTCTATCCCTCTACGTGTTCAAGGGCAGATGGCATCCGACCACTCGACACCGCCGTCCCCCCAGAGACACCGTCTCCCAGTGATGCACTCCAGGGGGACAGCCGCCCCGTGCTGATTTACAGGCAGAACACAAAGATGCCAACTAAGGGCTTCTGCCGTTGATTTCTCCGTCTCCTTTCAAGACGAGGCTCTTGAAATTGCCAGAGATAAGTACCGTCGACATCGTCATTATTCTTATTTATTTTGTACCGCGCACCCCCCGCCCAGAGGTATCCCAGAGCCGCAGAGTCGAAGAGCAAAACACAGAGAAATAACAGGCAACAATAAACACATTTGTAGCAGCCAAACATTTACCCACAGGGGAAGAAAGCATAAAGAAGTAGGAGGCGAGAATTACACACACACAAAAAAAATGAATTGGACTAAGTGCTGCCGCCATCCGCAGCGGTGAAGATTTATATCCACAGAATATCTGAAGAATAAAAAAAAGGGCACGTTCTTTTTCTTTTCTTTTCTTTTTTTTTTCTTTAAAAGCAAAGTTTGAATAACAGAGCTTAAATCAGTACAGGATTGGTACAGAATTTCTCAGCGGCATCGATATTGGCACTGAGGACGTTTTGGGTCAGATGATCCGTGGCGGTGAGGGGTTGTTCTGTGCATTGTAGGACGTAGAGCAGCGTCTCTGGTCTCTACCCACGAGACGCCAATACCAAACTGAGTGGTAACACTGGTTCACGAGTGACCACAGAGGTTGTAGGCAGACCAATCAGGGTTCGTAATACCTTTTCGGCTATCTGACCTTGAGGGTCCTGGGTCATACTTACAAAACACCAGCTTCCTCATCTGTAAGATGGAAATATAAAAAGTGATATTTCCTCAGCATGTTGAAAAGACACCTGAACTCCCACGTGAGATGCAGCACTACTTACAACATCCAGCTATGGATTCAAAATTAATGTCTACTGACAGACGGACGGATCAAGAAGATGGGGTATATGCAACACAGTGACCTCACAGAAATGGAGAATGGTCAAGATGGATGGATCAAGGAGATGGGGTATATCCAACGCAGTGACCTCACAGAAATGGAGACTTGGTCAAGATGGATGGATCAAGGAGATGGGGTATATGCAACACAGTGACCTCACAGAAATGGAGACTAGGTCAAGATGGATGGATCAAGAAGATGGGGTATATGCAACACAGTTGACCTCACAGAAATGGAGACTAGGTCAAGATGGATGGACCAAGGAGATGGGGTATATCCAACACAGTGACCTCACAGAAATGGAGACTAGTCAAGATGGATGGATCAAGGAGATGGGGTATATGCAATACAGTTGACCTCACAGAAATGGAGACTGGGTCAAGATGGATGGATCAAGGAGATGGGGTATATGCAATACAGTTGACCTCACAGAAATGGAGAATGGTCAAGATGGATGGATCAAGGAGACAGGTTATATGCAACACAGTTGACCTCCCAGAAATGGAGTCTGGGTCAAGATGGATGGATCAAGGAGATGGGGTGTATCCAACACAGTTGACCTCACAGAAATGGAGACTGGGTCTAGATAGATGGATCAAGAAGATGGGATATATGCAACACAGTTTACCTCACAGAAATGGAGAATGGTCAAGATGGATGGATCAAAAAGATGGGGTATATCCAACACAGTTGACCTCACAGAAATGGAGAATGGTCAAGATGGATGGATCAAGGAGACAGGTTATATGCAACACAGTTGACCTCACAAAAATGGTGACTTAGTCAAGATGGATGGATCAAGGAGATGGGGTATATCCAACACAGTTGACCTCACAGAAATGGAGACTGGGTCAAGATGGATGGATCAAGGAGATGGGGTATATGCAACACAGTTGACCTCACAGAAATGGAGACTGGGTCAAGATGGATGGATCAAGGAGATGGGGTATATCCAACACAGTTGACCTCACAGAAATGGAGACTGGGTCAAGACGGATGGATCAAGGAGACAGTATATTCAATCCATTGAGACCACTGGGAAAGTTGAGGGATGTGTCAAGATGGATGGATCAAGCAGATGTGGTGTATCTAATACAGTTGACCTCACAGAATTTGATAGCACTGGTGAAGATCAAGAAGATGGGGTCTATCCAACACAGTTAACCTCGTAGAAGTTGAGAGAGGAACAGTGGTTACCAGGAACAGAGGGAAATAAATAGGTTCAATGCTATTAATTAACAGGAAAAATCAGTTGGGTGCTTCATGTCCCAGCAGGGTGAATAATGGACCATATTGTACTCTGTTCTCCAAATAGTTGGGTAAGAGGAATTTGAATGGACTCATAATAAACAAATGATAAAAATTAAGAAGATAGATATGGCTGATCATCCTGTTGATCATTACCCAGTGTATACGGGAATTAAAACACAACATGGCACCTCCTAAATATGTACAAATATCATGTGTACATCAACTATTTTTAAATGAAATTTTAAAACACAGTTATGTTTCATGGTGAAAGTGAACTGGTTTTGCAGGTATAGTTGAGGTTCTCTCCTTATCAGTTGACTTGGACTTCATCAGTACGGAGCACAGTTTGGGTGAGCCTGACCTAATCAGGTGAACCTTTTAAAACAAGGTCTGGAGGTCAGAATCTCCAAGCAACAAAATCTTTTTTTTGCAAATGAGAGTTCAACTCAGCCAAACCCACACCTGCAGGGCAGAGGACACAGCTGCTACTCTCAGAGTCCTCCCCCATGACCAATGGGTGTTGACACACTGGGGGTTTGTGGTACAGTGTTAATACACTGTCCGGTTTGCTCTGCTTTTGCACAAACCCCCTTTTTCTCAGGAATCCGATTCTTCAAATACCACCCTGGCTGCTCTATTAAAAAGCACTAATTCATAGTCAAGCTCTGTAGCCAGAAAAAAAAAAAAAAAACGGGGAAATTGAATAGCTTCATAAAGAATGGAAACTTTTCTCTGCTGGGCTAATGATAAGAGAGAAAGTATGTAAATCCATCTCTTCTACACATTAATATAAATTATTTATTAGGCCCCTCGACCAAGAGCCAAAGACAGTCTTACATTTATGAGTTCCTTGGTTTTTTAAGATTGTGCTCACATTCTCCTTTTGTGCAAAGGGCGATCCAACCAATGCTGTGGATGTCGCTGGAGTCTTTGCTCATGCAAGATGAAAGGCTAAGCAAGCGTCTTCCGCCCGCGTAGACTTTCATACGCGGTATCTTCTGCATTTAGTATACCTTCCCATAAAATCTCTTATGATACTCGTGGTGAGTTTGAAATAGAGAATCCATTTTTTAATCTAAATATCGCATCACGTGCTGAAATACAATTGGAGAATATCAGAGCTACAGTCCCCAAAGCATTGCTCGCCACCCAGGCAGCCTCAATAAATATTGAACAGCACACACACACACACACACACACACAAAAAAAAAAAAATGTGTACATGTCTATCAGAGGCTCCGTGCTGGGATGGATGGACGATTTTTCAAATACCTGTTTGCATTTGTCAATTCATTTTCTGCAGCCCCGGGAGATTTTTTTTTTCCTACCACCTTTATTGGATTTATTTGCATGCTCCTGACTTTTGAGGTAAAGACATACATGGCCAGAAACAAACAAAGCGTTTACTAAAATAGGGGCTGATTGAGAATGTCTAGGAGCAACGATAATCCGATCGGATGGACGTGAACATGGTGGTTGCCATGGTGTTTGAAAACCCAGTGAAATCGTGTGCAAAGATTTCCCTACAGTTTTGCTGGGAGAAATTGAAGAATGTCCACCCCACCCCACCCCCATTTCATTTGTCTAAAAGTCTGAAGTCCTGGATTAAGTAGCAAAGCCAAAGTCCGGCGTTTGCTCTGTCAGCAAGAGCAAACTCACAAGTGACCGTTGCAAAGCAGAATTAAGGGTGGCATCCGAGTAAGAGGAATCCCTGGTGGCCAGTGGTCAATGTGGAGAGGAAGAGGATGTGCAGATGGATAGATGCTGACCGACGGGTTCTGGGTTACAGCACGATAGGAGCCAGGGGCTCAGGCATTGCAGGGTCGGGGAGATAACAGACAACGGTCCAAAAAGCTACAAGAAAAGGCTTTCGAAAGTTCACGCCATGAAGAATTGATACCTGTTGAAGGAGATGCATGTTTAACCATTATAAGATAATGCATTAAAATGTAATACGGTACCCTAGCAATGTGCACATTCTGTTTTTAATGCATCAATTAAAAAAGTGAATATTTTTAAAAATTGTCGTGTTCAAAACACGTGCGATCACGCAGGTCACAAGAAGCCTGTCAGTAGGCATTTAGTATGTGCAACAGCCCCCTCTTGACCCGCAGGGGACATGTTCCAGAATTCTCAGTGGATGCCTGGTCCCCACAGACAGCCATCAATGGAGTTCAGAATTCATTTCTTTAATCGAAATATTGCATGGCGTGTTGGGATGCAATTGGGGAATATCAGAGCGACAGTCCCCAAAGCATTTCTCACCACCTAGGCAGCCTCAATAAATATTGAACAGCACACGCACACAAAATATGAACATGCCTATCAGATGCCTGACCCCACAGATAGCAATAAGTCCTACATAGATCTTATTTCTTCTGATGTATATATATGAGTATGTACATATATATACATACATATATCAGAAAGTGTATGCCTCTGGTGAAATTTATAATGTAGGTACAACAAAGGATCAACACCAACAACTGATAATAAAACTGAAAAACCGTAACAATGTACCTTAAAGAGAGTCACGCGAATGTGACCTCTCTCTCAAAACATCTTACGGCGCTATGCTCACCCTTTTCCTTGTGATGACGTGAGATGATACTGAGACAATGTGAAGAGATGAAGGGAGATAAATGATGGGGACATTATGGTGTAGCATCAGCCTATGAAGTAAGGGTGACGTGAACACAGCACCTCGATGGCACCGTGACAGTGGATCTGAAAACCAAGGTGGTAACTAAGAGGTGGGTAGTGTATACAGTGTGGATACACTGGACAGAGAGATGAAAAAAAAAAAAAAACCAAGGTGGTAACTAAGAGGTGGGTAGTATATACAGTGTGGATACATTGGACAGAGAATTGAAAAAAAGAAAAAAAAACCAAGGTGGTAACTAAGAGGTGGGTAGTGTATACAGTGTGGATACATTGGACAGAGAATTGAAAAAAAGAAAAAAAAAAACCAAGGTGGTAACTAAGAGGTGGGTAGTGTATACAGTGTGGATACATTGCACAGAGAATTGAAAAAAAGAAAAAAAAAAAACCAAGGTGGTAACTAAGAGGTGGGTAGTGTATACAGTGTGGATACATTGCACAGAGAATTGAAAAAAAGAAAAAAAAAACCAAGGTGGTAACTAAGAGGTGGGTAGTGTATACAGTGTGGATACATTGGACAGAGAATTGAAAAAAAAAAAAAAAACCAAGGTGGTAACTAAGAGGTGGGTAGTGTATACAGTGTGGATACATTGCACAGAGGTGGGTAGTATATACAGTGTGGATACATTGGACATGTCCCAGGTGAAACAGAGAGAGAAAAACAAAAAAAGATTTTTATCATTGTACTCGGAACAGTATATCATTTCAAACTCATGGATCGTGTATTCCTGTGATTTCCCATTTATTCTTGTGGACTGTGGTGAACCTCGGGTAACTGGTGCGCTAATTAAAAGTTAAAGTTCTGAGTATTGATCATCTTATTATCTTTTTTAATTTTCGATTTACATATGAGAGCTGGACACATTTATGGGGTACGGGATGACGATTCAAGACGTGTGTGCACACGGTAATGATGGAAACGGGCATCATTAGCATATTCCCGTTGAAGGCCTGTCATTTCTTCCTATGGGACACCTTCACCCTTGGGCTCACTTACAGGCAGATTGCACACACAGCCTAGGATTGGGCACGGGCAAGGAAAATCAGGACCCAGCGTCTCTATCCCGAGATCCACCCTGCAAATCTCTGTTTTTCTCTCTCCTCACCAAAGAAATGTCATAGTTCATCCCATTGGCTTGGTGGAGTCTCCCTTTTTAAGTCTTTAAATCGGATCAATAGAACTTTTGAACACATAGAAATCAGCTCAACTAGTTTCATATCATGGGGATATTTGCTAATATCTCTCAATCTTTTTTAATCGTTTGTAATTTTCCCCCCACACAGATTGCAGCAATTTTAAAGAGTGGGATAACATGAATTTTAGCAATACCCGCGCTCTCACACCAGCCAAAAGGGGCAAGATTTCTTTGTGGGCTTGGAAAACAGGGATTCTGCTCGATCAAAACTCGCCCGTTGGTTCATCTCGGTGGGGCTTTAAAGTGAGTTTCAAGATAAGACTGTCTGGATTCGGGGGTTTGATTTGTGCCCCGGGATCAGCAAGTTTGAACTGCAGTCTCCTCTCTGTGCCTCTGATTCCCTTCTATCAGAAGTCCCCGCTTCAAATCAGGGTCAGCTCCAGTGTGTGCAGGGCTGGATTAGAGGGAAGGGGAGAGAAATACCCACCCCTTTGTGTTAAATCCGGGGGCACAGCTGGAGCTCCCACATTGCACAGAAACCCAAAGCATCTCTGATGTGTTCCACGGCCACACAAAGAATGTAGCTGTCTATACATGACCTAAAAGAAAAAATAAAATAAAATAAAACCTGAAGCATGGAACCCTCTGTATCCCCACGAATCCTTGAAGGTCATACACGAATCCTTGAAGGTCATACACTGATGGCGGCTTTTTATCCGACTCAGAAATGTCATGATTATTGATGACGATCGAACAGAGTCATTTTTCAACAGGGACACTGAAAAAAGATGAGATGATAGACGCAGTTCCTTTGGCATTAACGTCTTTTATGTTTCTGCAGAAACAATTCATGGGTTTCTGGGGGAAAAGAGGGAGGTGAAGGTGGGTGAGCCCAGGAAACAGGCACCAGGGTAAAGGCACGCTCCGTGTTCGACGCCGGCTATTTTGAAGTCTCCTCGAGATGTCTTTCCAAGGCACCACTTCTGGCAAAAGGGCACATCCACATTCCCAGAATGGCCATCGATAAATAGAACCTCTCTCTTGGGACGTGAAACCGGATGGATTTCCTTTTGGGCAGGGAAAGCAGTTGCACTATAGAATCTAGGTCCCAGCGCCACCAGAGGCACAGGATCCAGTGTGCATGTGGCTCAAAGGGTCAGGTGACCTTGGGCATCTTAAACATCTCCAACAGCCCCCTGCTGGGGCTCTGACCTTGAGGGTCAGTAGAGAGCATCCAATGCCCTCAGGCTTCTTTATTGTGTGCATAAAAGACATTCAAGCAAAGAAAAGAATCTGAGGAGATGAGCTCATTGTGTTCACACCCTTCTGCTGCTCAACTAATTACTGCAACCTCATGGCTTCAAACAATGCACCTTTATTGTACAGTTCCCTTGTGCAAGTCCTAAATCGGAAGAGGGTCTCCCAGGGC
Source organism: Ictidomys tridecemlineatus (assembly GCF_052094955.1). Lineage (NCBI taxonomy): Eukaryota > Metazoa > Chordata > Mammalia > Rodentia > Sciuridae > Ictidomys > Ictidomys tridecemlineatus. The sequence goes on along the minus strand of NC_135494.1, from coordinate 4,562,021 downwards.
TAACCTCAGGGGGTGACCGGCCTGCATTCTTTCTGGGGACTCCAGGGAACGGTCCATTAATTTCTCATTGCCAGACTTCCAGGCATAGCTTCTTACACATGCATTCATTCATTCAGCAAGTATTTATTCACATGATCCTTACCCACCAATCAGACTAGACCTGCTGGCTCACAGGATCCTTACCCACCAATCAGAGCCCTGCTGGCTCACATGATCCTTACCCACCAATCAGACTAGACCTGCTGGCTCACAGGATCCTTACCCACCAATCAGAATAGCCCTGCTGACTCACATGATCCTTACCCACCAATCAGACCAGAACTTCTGGCTCACAGGATCCTTACCCACCAATCAGACCAGAACTTCTGGCTCACAGGATCCTTACCCACCAATCAGACTAGACCTGCTGGCTCACATGATCCTTACCCACCAATCAGAGCCCTGCTGGCTCACATGATCCTTACCCACCAATCAGACTAGTCCTACTGGCTCACATGATCCTTTCCCACCAATCAGACTAGCCCTGCTGGCTCACCTGATCCTTACCCACCAATCAAAAAGCACCCCATGCCAACTGTCAAACCACCCCTGGCTCTATAAATATGCAGAGCTGTTCCTCAATAAAGGGGCATTTTCTCTGGTGGCGAGCCTTGATCGTTCTTTCAGTTGTGATTTAGATCTGGAATGTCTCCCCCAAAGCGATGGTGTTGAAGTCATTGTAAGGCAGCAGGGGCCAGAGGTGGCGCTTTAAGGCAATGATTTAGTCATGAGAACTCTAACCTCATTAGTGGATTAACCCACCTGCGGGGTTAATGATTTGAAAAGCTATAGGTGGTCACTCCGGGGAGGTGGGTGTGGCTGCAGGAAGTAGGTCGTGGGAAGAAGGATGCCCTTGAGGACTCTACCTCGTCTCTGGACTTCTCATTACTGTCCCTTTCTCTTTCACCATTGGCTGCCATGACCTGAGCGTCCCCGTCCACCATGGTGTCCTGGCTCAGCTGAATCCAAGAGCATGGGAGTCACGTGATCATGGACGAAGAACTCTGAAACCATGAGCCCAAATACACTTTTCTCTTGTAAGTTGTTCTCTCCGGGTGTCTTTGTTACAGCAAGGAAAGCTAACCAACATGGAATCGGGTCGTCTGTGCAAATTGATGAGTAACTACCTCCTAATTTGGGCTGGGTGTGTATTAGACACCATCGTTATCATCGCAAACAATAAGTCCAAATGTTTTCTCTGACAAGTGGGTGCTGAGCATAATGGGGCGGAGGGGTGCGTGGGGGAATTTAGATAGGGCAGAGCAAGGGGAGGGCAGGGGCATGGGGGTAACAAAGATGGCGGCATGAGATGGACGTCATCACCTTGGGTACACGTATGGTCACATGAACGTGCGACTCTACGTCGTGTGAAAAACCAGAGAAATGAAAAGCTGTGCTCCATTTGCCTACGATGAATTGAAATGCATCCCCGCTGTCACGTACAACTAATTAGAACAAATGAAAAAAAAAAAGAAAATAAGGCAGTCTCTTTTTTTACTTAATTGGGTTTTGATTTAAAAAAAAAAACGACTTGTGATTACTCAAAATTAGAGGGGATTTCACAGAGAGTGGAAAGAGGGAGTGTGGGCATAAGACAGAATTCTTAGATGCAGAATAGAACTGCGATTTTTCATCACTGAATGGCTCTTCACAGAGAAGAGACTCCCCAGTGGACACATCAAAGTCGCCTCCTTACTATCTCCGGCGAAGACGAGCTAGAAACAGCGAGCTCGGCTTGAGGTTGCCTTCCTCCGAGATCTTATTTAATATTTAAAATCCACTCTGGCTCTGACTGGTCGGTTCGACCTCATCCTAGCTCGCTCTGTTAAGGACACCCAAGGTCAGGGGTCTGCAGAGTGTCCATGTGTCCTGCGTGTGTGTTTACACTGATCAGGATGTAAACAAACAAGCAAAAAAAAAATGGGTCTGTGTAGCATCCTGAGGTAGAGAATTCAGCAATTTCTTGGACAGAGACGAATGAGAACTCAAATGGATAAAATCAGAGGGGATTGGTCCATGTCCTTGCACACCCCAACTGACCTTTATCAGGGCATAGTAATAGCAGGTGGATCGACAAAGTCGACCCATGGCATATTTTCCACGGACTTCAATGGAGCACGTTGGAAAACAAGATGTATCTCCGACTTCCGGGAGAGACTCACGATATCAGCAGGACAAGAATCCAGCCATGTAAAGACTTTGCAAGAAAAAGAGACTGTAGTGGGTTTTTTTTTTTTTGTGGCTTCTGGTGGAAACCAAGACTCCTGAAGGTATGCAGAATAATGAAGAAATGCAATTTGGAAATGCTCTTCCAGGTTCGCCAGTGACTCTGTGCCATGCCCGCATGCTGGGTTGAGGAGCAGGCTTAGGAGGAGCCCAGCACAGACGAATCTGTTTGTTTCCTGCTAAAGAAAAACTCTTGGAGCCGCGAGTGATGAAGTCAAAAACCCTTCACTCTAATCAACCCGAGCCGTGGGAATCGACGGGATTCTCCACTGACCTTGAAAACCATGGATATTAAGGAGACGCACTTTGAAATCAACGTCAAAAATTTAAAAAAAAATAATAATAAAAAATGAAGACGGTGAGGTCCGATTTTCACGCCAACCTGTGGGTCTCAGGACCTTCACTGCCAAGATGAATTCTGAGCCCAAATGGGGGATCCGAGATGGTGGGTCGAGATGCTGCTGGGAACAGGAGGTCGAGTGAGTCTTCGGAAGAAGGGGTATTGATTGAGAATGGACCGTGTCCTGGGCACTTGGCCGTGCGACACTGATGCCCCCTACCCACCTTGCCGTATGGGCAGGTGGCAATAATCCAGGTTTGGCCATTGAGGAAGGTGAGATTTTTAACAGATGAAGTTAAGCCCATCGGATTGGGCAGCGAGGGTATGACTGAATACGAGTTTGAAGGAGAGATTCTACAACTTAGTCTCCTGGACTCTACGTCTGGGGCCCTCCCTGAGCCAGTGTGCACAGGACACCTGTCTCTCGGGGAAAATGGCGGCACTGGGGGCCGGGAGAGGATATAAGCATGTCTGGTGTCACACCATCTTCCTTCCCCCCCGACAATGACCAACCATCTGATTGTTAGTTCCTATCCTTCCAGAAGATCAGAGAAGCCCAGGGAGAATATTCTAGCTAAACAGAAAGCGATGTGGTAGCAGGCAAAGTGGGAGTTTCAGGAAGCCAGGACCAGAGCAGAGTGGGAACCAAGGCCGTAGGAACAAACTGGGGTCCCCAGGGTCCGAAGGCCCAGGTGGACATTCCTTTCATTGCTGCAGGACATAGTGGGGGGGCACCTCATTCTTTTCCAAGGCTCACAGATCCTACCCTGTGTGAACAGCAACCTGAGCTGGGTGAAGACCAGAATTTAGGGTGAGGGCTTTAGCCCGTGACATTCCTAAAAAGATATTCTATTGGCCAAGTATCGTGGTGCACACCGGTGATCCCAGGACTACGGGAGGCTGAGGCAGGAGGGCCACAAGTTGGAGGCCAGCCTCAGCAACCTAAACAGGAGGCTCTGAACAGGAGTGTTCGACACGGTAAGGATACCTCGGTTTCTCTCTGTGTCTGGTCATCAGTTGCCTCCGGTTGCATGCACATCAGTACAGAACGGGGAAGCCAAAAAGGGTCATGTCGACTCCCCTCTGCCGGACCTGCTTTGGTGACACGGTGGAGTCCAGCTCCTATTTTCCCATTAGGAGGTTGATCCTGAATCCCACGGAGCTCTTTGACCTTGCCCTATGAAAAACCCAAACTGTCACGAAAAGGCACACCCAAGGACAAATGTGTAAGACCAAGGGAAAAAAGGAAAAAAAAAACCCATCTCATTAGTATGAGAAAGAGCTCCATCGTTTCATTAAAAATTAGGTTACTGAGTCTCGCGGTTTGACACATATTTATTGCAATTAATTTCAATTACGAAAAACAAGTGTAAACGGCTCTGCCGACATGAAGTGAGCCGGGGAGCTTGTCTGAGATCATTAGACACGGTAACCATGCACGAATATTCGTCTAGCCCCGTGGACGGTGAGTCAGAACTTCCCGACTTCTGTCGGGTGGAAGTCATGGTGTGGCGCTTCCCCCATTAAATATGCCATTAAGGATTCTGATTAATTCCGACATGCAGATGGGGGTGTGTTTTTTTTTCCCCCTTGGGTTAAGAAAATTAATAATGCATCGGAATTACAGAAACCAAACCAAGGCGCCTGCCGCGGTCGCTCCCTCTCTTTCATCTCCTCTCAGAAGTCGGTGCACCTCGCGAGACGTGGGTAGAGGGGTCTCGGCCATGAATATTCAGGGTGGATCGCAGCACATCTATCCTGCCTTTGAGATCTAACTTTCCTGGTGCAAATGAAAGGTTTGTGATAGGCGGGTTGGAAGGAACCACTTTCTTCTTTGTCTTTTGAAGGTTCCGGATACACAGGCTGTAGAGGGTCGTCAAGGAATTTGGGGTACAGAAGGTATGTTTATGGTCCTGAGCTGGTGGGTCCAGTCCCGATCCCCACTCTAAAGCTCACGTAGGAAGCAATGTTCAGAGGGGAAAGGATTGTCTAGACTGTACCACGTATTCCACCTGCATCACGAACGAAATGATTCGTCCAATATCACTCCCCAGCACTACCCGCTCTCCCTCTTGGCTTTACTCGTCTCCCTTTGATTTTCATGCGATCCCTGACCTCCCACTTTCTTCTCCTCTCACCTCTCAAACTTGGTCCACATATGAGAGAAAACCTACAACCCTTGACCTTCTGAGTTTGACTTATTTCACTTAACGCGATGGCCTCGAGTTCCATCCATTCTCCTGCAAATGGCATGATTTCATTCTTCTTCATGGCTGAGTAATACTCCACGGCGTATATATATATAGACCCCATTTTCTTTACCCATTCATCCACTGATGGACTCCTAGGCTGGTTCCATAGTTTGGCTGCTGTGAATTGTGCTGCTATAAACACGGGTGTGCATGGATCACTATTGTGATTGTGACATTCATTCTTTAGAATAAATACAAAAGAGGGTTGCAGTCCTATGGTGGTTCCATGCCTAGTCTTCTGAGGAGCCTCCATACTGATTTTCATAATGGTTGTACTAATTCACAGTCCCAACAACAGGGTACACGCGCTCCTTTTCCTCCCCATCCTCTCTGGCATTGGTTATTATTTGTATTCACGATGACCGCCATTTGTATTCACGATGACCGCCATTTGTATTCACGATGACCGCCATTTGTATTCACGATGACCGCCATTTGTATTCACGATGACCGCCGTTTTGGCTGGGGTGAGAGGACATCCCCGTGGATTTTGGACCGGCGTTTGTCCAGTTGCTCATGGTGTTGGACATTTTTTTTACGTGCATCCATTAGCCCTTTGCATGGATTCTTTGAGAATGGTCTGTTCCATTCCTTGGCCCGTTTATGAATCGGGTCTTTGATTTTTTTTTTTTTTGGTGTGAATTTTTTTGATTTCTTTTCATGTTCTAGACATTAGTCCTCGGTCCCAAGAGGAGCTAGCAGACAAGCTCTCCCGTTCTGCACGGTCCTTTTTCCACACACCTAATTGTCTCCTTGGCTGTGTAGAGGCCTTTTAATTTGATGTCATACCATTTATTAACTCTTGTAGGCAACAAGCGTGCGAAATCACTGCTACATTTTAGGCTGTTTCCCCCCGTGCAAACCCCAATGGTAAAAGAGCAATTAAGAGAACTCTCAAGTCTCTCTGTTCTTCATTGAATTCTCATTTCGGCTTCGATTAATCCCTCTCTCTACAACTGTTTTCATTGGCAATGGCTCGCGTGGCCTGCGGTACGTGCTCCAATAAGCTTTTCCAAGGTGTGTTTGCATAAAATCGAATCGAAAGCTTCCGTCGGTGAGTTTTATTTCCCATCGGTCTCCTTGCTCTTCTGAAAACAAGGATTTTTTTCTTTTCCTTTTACCATCTCTGCGGGGCTCTTAGGCTGAACCGTACATCTTTCCTCCCAGCGTGATGAGATTGTGCACGTGCCTTTAATCTGTCTTTCACGGCGCTCTCCAAAGCGTTGGGTATTTCAGAATGTAGTAAGCCCTGGTGGAAAGACCCGGCATCATCCTCAAGGGGTACCGGGTCTCGTTGAGAGAGACAGACGTCAGAAACATAGGAGCAAACCACTTGGATCATTACAGCTGTTACCAGGGGATTGCGGGACCCCAGTCTCTTCCTCTTCCTCCTTGCTTCCTGGCTCCCCTATTCAATCCCACCAAGCACAAAGGCCATGGGGCCTCTTGATCATGGAGCAGAAATTTCAAAACTGTGAATCAGAGAAACCTTTTGTCTTCAGACGTTTATTGCCTCAGGCGTTTCTTATAGTAACGGGAAGCTGACGAACACACAAGGCTTAACTGAAGAGGAAATGCGAGGAGTCTAGCTGAGTGCCGCATTAACTAGCTGTCAACTTTCGTGACTTTCTGTTAAAGGATCACGTAGGCATGAGGATTGTGATAGTGCAGTGTGGCGATTTGCAGAGTGTGGAACCCAGCCTCCTGGGAGATATCCCACCGGCTGGTCAAGAACTCCTCTATTTTCTTCATAACGCTGAGATGTCCTTTGCCTTTTCCACTTGTTAAAAAATGGTGTTGAAGGTGTAAAATCTGCGGTACTTCAAATTCCTGGTGCAGTCACAGCAATCAAGACAGCGGCCCCAAGATACGCTAGTAAGTGGTTCACAACCGTGTTTGTGCAGTCAATCAATGCCAGTTCCACTTAAGAATGCTGTTTTGGGAGCCAGAGAAATCGTTATTTTTCTTAAATATCTCCTAAGAACGTGTCTTTGGAATATTCTTTTTTGGGGGCGAGGTTACCCAGGATTGAATCCAGGGGCACTGGACCCCAGAGTCACATCCCCAACCCTATTTTGTATTTTATTTAGAGACAGGGTCTCCCTGAGTTGCTCGGGCCTCGCTTTGGGTGAGGCTGGCTTTGAACTCGCGATCCTCCTGCCTCAGCCTCCCAAGGTGCTGGGTTTACAGGCTGGCCTCAACTCTGTGGGCCTCCTGCCTCAGCCTCCTGAATAGTCTGCCGTGTTGGAATTCTGCAAAAGGGTCCAGAGATAATGTGTCTGCCAACAACCCCCCTCAGCTCTGTCCCCCGTCAGACTTTCGCACAAGACCCCAGCCCTGGAGGTACGGGGCTGGATTCTGCAGTGATCAGGGTACATTTTTCCAAGCCCGCGTGATCGATCACGGACGGCGGGTGACGTATTCGTCAATGAGCCCCGGTAATGAAATCCTGCCAAAGGTAAATGTCAGGCGACATTAATACGCACCGTGTTTCCTAATACCTGGAAGGAGGCCAGCGAGTGGGGATCACTTCACAGAGCTAGCATTCTGTATTTTGCACAATTTGGCAGACTCTCGGGGTGGGTCGAATCCCCTCCTACTGATTTTGCACACCGTTGTCAACTTTTGAACATGTGCATGTTACACGTGCAAATGGACTGAAGGCTGTGGATCCGGATGGCGTAGACCTTGTTTTGAATTAAATTCTAGTGGGAACTTGCAGCCTCACGAAAAGCTTTAGAGCTAATGGTTTTCTCCAGCTGGTGGGGAAGGGAAAGTCTGAGATATTCAAAGCCGGTGAGATAACGCAAGGTGTGACGTTTCACATTGTCACCTTCAATATGATCAAATTCGTATGGGGGAAAAGGAGAAGATTCATTGCGGACATCAGAATCTATTACACGGAGCCCGTGGAGCATTTGAGAGTTCAGAGGAAGCACAATCCGTCAGAAATCACGCAGATCAGAGACGACGCGACCCTCGACCAGGAGAGGGACCTTCGCAATCAATAAAAGTTGAGGAGACATTTCTAAAGTCGAATGAGAAGACGTCGATAAAAATCGAATGAGAAAGTTGGGAAAGAAATAGAAGGTGACGTCGATAGGCCGCCGAGGTTAAGCGGGTTGGAAGACGGGAATGCGATTAGCCCAGAGAGGGAGGGTAGGGCTGTGCACCCCTGGGGGAAGGAGGAGGTCCGTCCTTTGGGTTTTGGATGCATTGGGTTTGCAGTGTCGTCAGGGGAACCATCACGGCGACGGCGACCCCAGGTGGAGATTTTTGTGGTCGTTGCTGTTCTTTGCAGTCACACACGCGACACTACGATGGATTTTGACCTATCCTCCATACGTGGAGAATCACTCCCATTCCGGCGGTTGTTCCTGATGTGACGTGACACTGCTTGTGGGTTCATACAGGAAGGTGATGTCCAGTTCATTCCACGGTCTCTCCTATTCCCGTCTCTCCTCCATTCCCTTTGGTCTAACCCAGCGAACTCCTATTCTTCCCTACCAGAGAGCATGTGTCAGCATCCGCATATCAGGCAGAACATCTGTCCTTTGGTTCTGGGGACTGGCTTATGGCACTTAACACGATCGGCTCCAGTTCCATCCATTTACCTGCGAATGCCGTCATTTCAGCTTCTTTAAGGCTGAGTAATATTCCATTGTGTGCATAGGCTGCGTTTCCTTATCCACTCATCTGTTGAAGGGCACCTAGGATCACCACTTCCTTTGGACGCTGTGGCTCTATGCTGGGTGCAGCTTGGTCACTCTCTTTCCTCCAGAGGTGTCCTCTCTTTACAAATACCCATCGTCGGGCACCAGCAGAAATCCCCCGTGTGGATCCACGAGGGGGCCAAGAGGATGTCCGCACAGCGGCTGAGCCGGGGGGTTCAGGGTCCGACACAGGTGGAGTGCCCCTCGCCCAACATGCTGGGGCCCAGGAGTGCGCTGACTGGTGTCCATGGTACGGCCTTGTGCCCTTAGGGACGCCTCCTCCCCCCACGCAGCTGACCCCCAGGCTCCGGACAGTCACCAGGACACGGCCCCGAAGTCTGAGACAGGTTTCAGCCTCCTGCTTAAAACCGGGCCGTTTGCCTGGGCCACCATGGCGTCCAGGGCCAGCCCTCCTCGGGCACTCACACGCACACTCACACACACACATTAACACATACACACTCACACAGTCACACACTCATACACACTCAGATGCACACTCACACACACACTCACACACTCACACTCACACACTCACACACACTCACATTAACACATGCACACTCACACACACACTCACACACTCACACTCATACACTCACACACACTCACATACTCACATGCACACTCACACACACACTAACACACTCACATTCACACACACTCACACACATTCACACACATACTCACACACACACTCACACACACTCATACATACTCACTTGCTTGCACACACTCACAAGCACTCACACATTCACACACACACTCACACACTCATACTCACACACTCATACTCACACACTCACACATTCACACACACTCACACACACACATACTCGCACACACTCACACGCACTCACACTCACACACTCACATTCACACACTCACATTCACACACACTCACACTCACACACACTCACACACACACTCACACAGTCACACACTCATACACACACTCACACATACTCACTCGCACACACTCACAAGCACTCACACACACACTCACACACAGTCACACTCACACACACATTCACAAACACTCAAACCCACACACCCACATTCGGATGCACACTCACACACACTCACACATACTCACACACACTCATACTCATACACAGACACACATACTCACACACACACTCACACACACTCACACATACTCACTCCCACACACTCGCAAGCATTCACACATTCCCACACTCACACACACATCCATGCACACTCACACTCACACACATTCACACACACTCAAACCCACACACCCACATTCAGACACACTCACACCTTTTGTCTTGATAAGCTGATTGCCTTAGGTATTTTGTTACAGTAGCACAACGTACATAGTCTCTCTGATTTTTGCTGTCTCCTGCGACGGCCTCAACATCTCCAAGGACTCTAGTAGCCCAGGGGACCACCGGGAGCCACAGATTAATATTCTCCTATTTCTTCTCCTGATTTCCAGTCTGCGGTTCAGAGGTCAGGCCCGAGGTCCTCAGAGTAGCGTGAACAGGGCTTGCAAAAGCCCTACCAACTTGACCCCTTTGGATGGAACTTTCCGGAACCCCTGTTTCTGAAACCCTCCTCCATTTTGCCAGGTGCATTTGAGTCGTTGCCTTTAAAAATAAAAAATTGAAAAATCTGTGCCACTTCGCAAGTCAGAACACAATGGCTGCTTCCTGTTCTGGGCTCTCAGTTTTGCCTGAAATAGATACAGGAAAGCGGTTGGAATAACCTCGTTTCCCGGTGCGGACTTCCGGGGAAGAGACGCCCAGGGTTGACCGTGTGGGATGAGGGGTGCTGGGGAGGGGGACGGGGTAATGACTCAGGTCGGAGCAGGTGTAGGGCTGAGGTAGAACCCTGTTCGACTGATGTGTAATTCTGTCTGTCCCTGGGGTAGGCACAAGTGTGGCAGGAGTGGCTGATTCCACTTCCTGGGCTGCACTGTGTGGTTGTTAGATTAGGGTTGGCTCAAATGTTGTGCAAACGGCAAAAAGTCATTCCCTGGAGGAGTCGGATTCCTGCAAAGCCCATTTCGTGCTGAGCCTGGATGGATTCTGGAAGCTTCTTCCTCAAAACCCGCTTAAGGACACTTTGGTTTTGCGGGAATTCACGTCAGCGGGTGTGCGTGCGTGTGGGCACACCTTGCTGGATTTGCGGAAGCGCTGCCTTTACCATCTCCGTGGTTTTGCTATCGATTCTATGGACAGGAGGATTTCCACGGGTCTCTGCGCAGCCCGTGCACGGTTGCATCTGTGACAGACCCAGGCGGAAACCTGCTGGACATTTGCATGGGGTGTGGGGGGGCACTATCCGGTTCGGCTGAATTTGAAACCCCGTGAGTTGCAACCTCGGGGAGAATCCAGGATCAGTTTCCTGCAGAATGCAAAAGCCACACATTGAGGGGCCCTGCCCGTCCCTATATTCCTGAAGACCCACAATAACCCAGGGCCCCCAGCTGCTCACGGACCTGACACAGGTGCTGCATCTGAGCTCAGCCTACATCGGAGAAATCATTGCACCCATTTCCCACAAGCCGCAGTTCCACAGCTTGGGTGCTGCATGGAGCCGTTGCACGTGGAGATTCGTTGTTTTTGGACACAACACAGCAGTGATACATGCCATCGAGGTCGTTATTAAATCCAGCACCGTGACGATTTACCCCTTAAAAATACTGATGCCGGAATAATGCATCTCTCCACGGCTGCTGGACTTTTGCAAAAAATAGAGATGCTCAAAAGAAGAATATTTGCACAGCGATTGGTGCGGTCCACCTTGGAGCATGCATTGCAAAGTCTCCATTTCTGCGCAAGAATGAGGAGGAAACAACTTGTTGAAACATTGTGGCGGAAGAAGCTGCGGAGTAACACTGTGGCCAGTTCTGCAGCTCAGGGCGGAGGTCTTGGGGGGGCGGGTGAGGTTTCCACAGGCGACCGAAAAATCACGTCCCTTGAAGTTGAAAATGATGCACCCGCCACCTTTGCTACTATCAGATTTAATACAAAAAATGCAGACCGCGGTCTTTCCTATAGATTTGGTCAGTGCTCAACAGAGGCATCCTGCTTTTCGCTATTTAAAGTCTTGGCCACCAGCGAGGACCACACACGGATGGGAGAGCCGGGTTCCATGCAAGCCCGGAGACCATCTATTTTTATTTCTCTTTTTGCAGAGAAATGTGCATTTTTTACGCCGCGGTAAGCGATGAGCTGACACCGGGTCCCTGCGCTCTTTTAGACACGCGAGACAGTGACGGGTGAAGGTCTGGAATTCCGGCCCATCTTTCTGCCCGGGAGCGTAAGTAGCTCCGTGGACAGGCCATCCATCAGGTGCTGAACCAGCGGAGCCGCTGCAAGGCACACGGTTACAGGGCCATCGTCACCCTGAGACCAGGGGCACGGGGTCCCTCGGGAAAACATCCCGAGTCGGGTTGCCTGGAGGAATCTACACCGTGGTTTTAAGTTGCCCTTTGAAGCCTTCTCATGGGAAATAAGGCACGACGCCATTGTGTTTTTATTTTTTAAATTTTTTTTTTAGACATCAGAATTCCCTAACTGTGATAGGAGTTAAAAGAAAGGCTGATTCCGATAATAAAAGGGCAGAAGATGGTTCGTTGGCATTCAAAGTGCCTATAGCGCACGCTGATATTTGCAGCGACTCGGAGGCTGAGGCAGGAGGATGGCAAGTTGGAGGCCAGCCTCAGCCACTTAGTGAGGCCCTAAGCAACTCAGCAAGACCCTGTCTCTAAATGAAATATGAAAAGGTCTGGGGACGGGGCTCCGTGGTTAAACGACTCTATATCAATCCCAGCAAAATGTTAATAGGCAGAATATAAATACACATCACTCATTTTGCTACATATTTATTTTTTACTTTGAAAGAATTCTCAACATTTTGAACATATAATTAAACAGAATTCAACATTGTAGACGTTTTAAAATGACATTAAAATGCGGGGCTTTGAATATGTCTATTTTGCCAGGCGTGATGGCACATGATTAGGATCCCAGCAACTTGGGAGGCTGAGGCCGGAGGATGGTGAGTTCAAAGCCAGCCTCCGCCAAAGGGAGGCCGTAAGCAGCTCAGGGAGACCCTGTCTCTCAATAAAACGCAAAACAGGGCTGGGGAGCAGCGGCTGCTTGGTTTCCAGGTGGCATAGACGCTACCCAGTGAACTCTCATCTGCTTTCCTGGGGCGTCCTCACTGGGGGCTAGGGGACCTGGGCATTTCTGAAGCTGTGCTCAACGCTCGTCTGACTTTGCTGCGCCCTGGTCCAAAGCTCTCCCCATTTCCCTCTCCTCCAACTCTGAATTATCTTTCCAAGTCTGATGGAATCCTGGGATATTCCAGAGTCTGGGATATCCCAGGGAACCGGAGGTGCCTGGAGAAGACTCTGCTTGTTCCCGTTGAGGCAACATCGCTCCCCAAACTAGTACTGCTAGGCACCGTGACCTAGGTTGCGCACTGCATAAGTGAGAAAGCAGTCTTTTCACCGCACTCTCCGTGAAGGCTGCCCCCTAGAGTTGTGCGGCAGGAAGCATGCACGGTCCTTCTTGAAGGTCATGAATCTATCCACTCATTTTTTTAAAAAATAAGTAAAAGAAGGCAAATATTTGCTTCTGTATGTGCCCTATTTCTCGTATCTGGTTTGTCAACTGTAACAGGACAATGGTGACAGCTCTCTGCTGGTGCGCAGTGTCCATTAAATAAAGCTCCCCAGCTTCAGAAATGCCCAGAACCAAAAGGAAAAAGAGGAAAATCACTCAGAGGACTTCAACTTACTGAGTAGAGGCAAAGAAATGCATCGCGTTTGAGGGTGTCTCTCTCTCTCTCTCTCTCGCTCTCTCTCTCGCTCTAGCAGGGATTGAACCCAGGGCTACTTGACCACTGAGCCACATCTCAGCCCTTTTGACATTTCATTTTGAGACTGGGTCTCACTGAGTTGTTGAGGCTGGCCTCCAAATTGCGATCCTCCTGCCCCAGCCTCCCTAGCCTCTCGAATTACAGGCGTGCACCACCGTGCCAGGCTGAGACTGGATTCTTTAAGGACGAGCACACATGGGTTTGGAGCCTGAGTCCACTTTGGCCAAGCAGAGAACCGGTCAGTGCAGCCCAGGGGGCATGCGAGAGGCACAGACATCGGATTTCAGCCGTGACTTAAGAGGTGCAGGTCACTCCCAACACATGGATGCTGTTTTCTATTTCATATTCACATTTTTTAGTCTTTAGGGATTAAAAAGAAGGTACTAGTAAAGACTCAGCTTTTTGGCACTTGCATACTAGAGGCCTCTACCCCACCAACACAGTGTGTCCCAGGCTACCTCCTGCTTCCTCTTTATGCTCCCTGTCCCACTCCTCAGTCTATACTCAAAGGACTTAAAATCAGCCCACACTATAGGGACGCAGCCACATCCATGTTTATAGTGGCACAATTCACAACAGCTAAACCGTGGAATCAACCTAGGTGCCCTTCAGTCGATGAATGGATAAAGAGACTGTGGTATGCCTACACAATGGAATATTACTCGGCCATGAAGAAGAATGAAATGATGGCATTTGATCCTACGGATATTGTCCCATCACCAGGGCCTTCCTGGACGCCCACCTGCACCGAAGGTCTCGAGTAGACACTGTTCACCGTGCATCTGAGGGCGGCTTGGAGACCAGAGTCTCCGCCACGGGGTAAAACCACACCCACAACTGAAGATACCCCCCGCCCCAGTGTGGACGCATCAAGAAGTCCCCAAGGGCTGGGTGCCGTGGTGCGCACCTGTCAGCCCAGCGGCTCGGGAGGCTGAGGCGGGAGGATCAGGAGTTCCAAGCCAGCCTCCACCAAAGGGAGGCCGTCAGCAGCTCAGGGAGACCCTGTCTCTCAATAAAATGCAAAATAGGGCTGGGGACGGGGGACTCAGGGGTCGAGTGCCCTGAATTCAATCCCTGGTTCCAAAAAAAAAGAAAAAGGAATCGTCCCCAACCCCGGAAAGCAACACAGACTTTCCCCGCGGGTCCTTCTGAATGCGGTTGGAAGGGATCCCCTCAAGTGCAGTATCTCCCTTAGTGCCCTGGGGACCCCGAGGTCCACTGACCAAAGAAACCATGGAACCCAGATGCGATACCGTCAGCGATGGGTTGGAAACCAGGTTCGGGGAGACTGGTGTCACAGAAGGATTGACGATGCGCGTTCACGGAGGACACCCGTCACCTTGTATGGGTCTTTATTTAAATAGTGGGGGAAGGTGCTCGGCGTGTGGGCCGTACGTGGGGGGCGTGTGTCGATCTCTATGCACATAAATATAGGGGACATCTGCGTCTTTCTGTCCGTCCGTCTCTCTATGTGGACACGGCGAGTGGCGTCCACCCTGGGTTCCACGTAATGGGGTCATCAATACCCATTTGGCCAACGGGGACGGGCGTCCACCCCTGGCTCCTGCCGACGGTGGCAGCGTGGCCCGGGCCTCCCTGTGGCCGGCGGCTAGTTTCCCGCGCCCGGCTCCCGCGTCTGCGGGTCGCACTGGCAGGACAGCCCCGTGGCCGAGGCGCAGCAGACCTGCAGCCACGGCTTCCACAGGGTGTTGCCCGGGGACAGCTGGTCGGGGACGCCCGCGGACAGGGTCTGGGCGTGGCGGTCGGCGGCCTCCTGCAGGACCCTCAGGATGTCCTGGAAGCGCGGCTCCGTCTCCGGGGTGAGGGGCCTCGTCTCGCCGGGGTCCGTGGACAGGTCGAAGAGCAGGGGCGGCCGGTGGCGGGTGACGTGGCCGTCCAGGCAGAGGCACACGTGGGTGTCGAAGCAGCCGTTGGCGCCCTGCGGGTGGAACTTGGGCGTGAAGTAGAAGGCCTTCCAGACGGACGAGCCTGCGGGCGGGGGGGAGAGGACACAGGGTCAGCGCGGCGGCCAGCCACCCGCGACCGGGCACAGAGGCAGAGCCACGCTGCAGGGGCTTTGACAAGGTCAGGACGTGTCCCTCGGTCAAACTCAGGCGCCCTCGACCCCTGAGCCCCGTCCCCAGCCCTATTTTGCATTTTATTGAGGGACAGGGTCTCCCTGAGCTGCTGTTGGCCTCCCTTTGGTGGAGGCTGGCTTTGAACTCGCCATCCTCCAGCCTCAGCCTCCGGAGCCTCTGGGGTGACAGACATGTGCCACGGCGCTTGGCTTGAAGTAAACTTTTTTTTTTCTGCCCATTTCCTCATAAAAGCATGGGATTTCAAATAAATAATAAGACAAATAGTTTATAGGCAACGTCCCAGCGGCTCAGGAGGCCGAGGCAGGAGGATGGTGAGTTCAAAGCCGGCCTCAGCTATCTGGTAAGGCCCGAAGCGACTCAGGGAGACTCTGTCTCAAAATAAAATGCAAAAATAGTGCTAGGGGTTTAGTGCTCCTGAGTTCAATCCCCAATACCCTCCCTCCAGAAAAAAAAAAGCCAGTATACGGCACGTGGCTGTATTGATCATGTATCATAATGCACTGGATTCCAGAATATGCTACAGCCGTCGTCCCATGAATTGCAATGCGTCCACCTGATTCTGGACGCCCACTTAAATAGGATCATCTTCACCGACTGCCATCATGAGCTGCGATGATTCAGATGCCACAATTTACAGCGACCACTTTTAATAGGCATCAGACCGTCAATGCTTGACTCAAAAATCTCCATTTCACTGCACGAAAATATATCTATCTTATAATAACGGTCTTCACGGGTCTTTAAAAATACAGCGGGAGCCAGGTGTTCTGAAGGCGCACACCTGTCATCCCAGCGGCTTTGGGAGGCTGAGGCAGGAGGACCACAAGTTGGAGGCCAGCCTCGGCGGCTTAGCAAGGCCCTAAGCAACACGCCCCATTATTCCAAGCACCACGGGTGCAGGCCGCGGCCCAGAATGCTCTGGAATGGAACCCACTCGCCACGGGAAAACCGTGTCCGTCTGGCTCAAGACCCAAGAGTTTAAGCAATTGCACTGAAAGGAGCTGATGCCGGCGCCTGCCTCGGGAGCCAAATTCATCCCAGGGCCAGGTGCCCACCAGAAACTGGGTCTTGCTTTTCTCACTTCTCCCTGTCTCTGCCCTCGGTCCTCTCTACTCCTCCACATAAGGCGTCCCCCAGCCCCTGATCCACTATGTTCCTCTCCCGGGTCTCTCTAGGCGGGGGCTGGCTGGCTGCATGCATTTGCCGTTTGCACGATCACGCACGGAATCGTGCCACGGACCCAGGATTCCGAGTCCGGGGTCTCTGCCTTCTAGAACATGCCACCAGGAAGCCATGCAGATTTTTAAACAAGCGTCCAACTTGGTGTGGTTTCTGCGGCAAATGGCAGGTGCGTCGTTTTGCACTTTAGAAACACAAGGAAGGGGCTGCTCCGGGTTAAGTCTTTGGAGTGGAGCGAGAGACAATGGTACGGTGAG
This sequence comes from Ictidomys tridecemlineatus, assembly GCF_052094955.1. Taxonomy (NCBI): domain Eukaryota; kingdom Metazoa; phylum Chordata; class Mammalia; order Rodentia; family Sciuridae; genus Ictidomys; species Ictidomys tridecemlineatus. Next base: position 4,545,059 of record NC_135494.1, on the reverse strand, counting down.
AGCCTGCCACAGAGGCTGCCCGCGTAGTAGCTTGGTGGCGGGAGGCAGGGAGGAGGACAGGAGGAGGGAGGACAGGAGGAGGGACGGGGAGGAGCATCAGCCATCAGCTGGGGCCACCCATTACCCAGGAGCGTCCAGCCCCAGAGATGAGCTTCAGAGCACCCAGAAAAATGCCCGTTGCCTCTCCCCTTTGCAGTGGGAATGGAAAGTCGGACCTCAGCCTCTGAGGCAGGGGAGGCTGAGGCAGGAGGATGGCGAGTTCAAAGCCAGCCTCCGCCAAAGGGAGGCCCTAAGCAACTCAGGGAGACCCTGTCCCTAAATAAAATGCAAAGTAGGGCTGGGGACAGGACAGTGTGGGACGGACACCTATGTGACCAGAGGCTAAGAGAGGAAAGAAGGAAAAAGGGGCCCAAGTAAAGCGCATTCCTGGTCTGGAGGCTGGCGGCCTCCGGGAGGCAGGGAGGCCGGTACTCACTGTTGGGCGGGTGCCACCGCACGGCGTTCAGGTAGGCGTTGCAGTAGTGGAAGAGGAACTCGTGCTCCGAGCGCCGGCTCTTCCCTTGGAGCAGCGGCATCAGGTCTCGGCCATCGATGATCCTGCGGGGGGAGAAGGAGGAGGTGGGGCGAGGTCAGGTGTGTGTGGATGCAGCGCGCATCCCCCGGGAGTCTCCTTCGGGGAATGTCCTTCCCCGCTGAGCTGCTGGTCTGGGGGACGTCACCAGCACCAAGGACATCAAGGATTGCAGCAGGGGCCACCTGCAAAACCAGGCGCCCGCCCGGGAGGCCAAGGCCGGAGGACTGCAGTTCCAAGCCAGCCTCAGCAACAGGGAGGCCCCAAGTAACTCCGTGAGGCCCCGTCTCCAAATAAAATACAAAAGAGGGCTCCGGGGTCCCGTGTCCCTCCCGATGGCAAACAAGGCACAGACACCATCAGCCACGGGTTTCAACCAAAGGGCCAAAGCCTCAGTCTGGTCCTGGGTTGACCGTCAGCGGCTCCATTTTGCGGGGCTCAGCTGGGGACTTTCCCTGGTCGGATGAGGACGCTGCGACCCTGTCTTCTCGGGAGGCATTTAAGGGTCCTCTGGTCCCTGAGGGTCTTTTCTGGGGTTTATTTTGGTGGGCAGGGAGGAGCATGGCCCTCGGGGAGTCCCTCCGTGGAGAAAAGCGACAGGTTTGGATCATGTCTCTTGGGGAGGTGTCTCCGGACTCCCCAGAGCAAGAGCAATCACCAGCGTTCGGACAAATCTCTTCACTGCTTCCTCTTTTTTTTTTGTTTTTGGTACCTGGGATTGAACCAAGGGGCCCTCGACCCCTGAGCCCCGTCCCCAGCCCTATTTTGCGTTTTATTTAGAGACAGGGTCTCCCTGAGTGGCTCACGGCCTCCCTTTGGCGGAGGCTGGCTTTGAACTCGCGATCCTCCTGCCTCAGCCTCCTGAGCCGCTGGGACCACAGGCGTGCACCGCCGTGCCCCGCTCGACTTTAACTTCTTGGATCTGTTATTCATTTATTTATTTTAACCCCCATACGCCAGCAAGACTCAACATGACATTTAAGATTTTTGGGAGAGGGAAGTGCTTTTATGAGATGGGCATTTGTAACCGAAATAATCATTTTCATAGGAACAATAGTAAGTGGGATGGCATTGAGAATCGCAGCCTCCACGTCCTAAAAGTCTTTTTCTTACTTAAAAAGCAAAATATTTTAGTATAAGTGAAGGAGGGGAACGGAGTCTACGCCGTAAGCTTTTCCTCCTTCCTACGGGGTGGGTCCACCTGCAACCTGCGGGTTGGAAGGTCCTGGTGAGTGGCGGTCCCCGAGGGTCTCAGTGGACCACAGTGTTAGTGGGGCGTCTGGGCAAGCACTAAAATAATTCTCCACCAAGTAAGTAACCACTCAGGAAATATGTTCACGAGAAAGTGCAGATGGACCCCAACTCAGATCCCTAGTAGCCAGAACGTTATTTTCATAACCCGGTGGCACATGCCTGAAATCCCAGCAGCTCAGGAGGCTGAGGCAGGAGGATCACAAGTTGGAGGCCAGCCTCAGAAACTTAAAAAGGCTCTAAGCAGCTTAGTGAGACCCTGTCTCAAAATAAAAAAAAAGAAAAAGGACTAGGGATGTGGCTCAGTGGTTAAGCTGCCCTGGGTTCAATCCCCAGAAAAAGAAAAAAAAGAAAATAAATCGACAAAGCCCATTTCTATCCATCTTGGCGGGAAAGAGTTAAGGCTCCTTTGTGAAAGGTATGTCTTTGAGTATCCAATTGACAGACAGAGAGAAAGATGAAGATGTGACCTAGAAGATTTTTAATGAGAACCTTTGATGGAATCTCCTATAGCGACTGCCTTTTCCATAAAAGAACGAGAGTAAATTTTAGAGCAGGATTTCCCAGTCTCGTTCTGGGTCAGACAGTTCACTGTTGAGCCTGATGCTCTGGGAGAGGCTTAGCAGTGCCCTTGGCCTCAGCCCAGAGGCTGCAGGTGGTACCCTGTGGAGAAACTATCAAAACGCCTCTGGGGGTGGTAGGCAGCGCTCCGTGGCTGTGACAGAATACCTGACAGAAACAACTGTAAGAAGAAAAGGTGACTTTGGTCATGATTTCCAACGTTTCCGTTTGCAGATGCTTGGCCCTATATGCTGGGGGCTTGTCCTCAAGGTGCGGAGGGTGTGGTGGGCCAAAGCTTGATGGTGGCCAGGACCAAGAGAGAGAGAGAGAGAGAGAGAGAGAGAGAGAGAGAGAGCGAGCAGAGGTTCCAAGGACAAATATATATGCTTCAAAGGCATGCTCCCAGGGGCCAGCTCTTCCAAGGAGGCACCTCCTCTAACGTGTCCTCCCGCCGACCAGTAGGACCAGCAGCTGGGACCAAGTCTTTAACACATGAGCTTTTGGGGCACACTCCAGATCCAAAATATAACACCAGGCATTTTAAATAAACTCCAAGGGGACAGTCCCGCTGGGTGGTAGCCACCGCTTTAGAAGGTGATCCATGCACACCCAGGTTTATAGCAGCACCATCCACAGCAGCCAAACTCTAGGACCAGCCTCGGTGTCCACCAGTGGGTGAGTGGATAAGAAAATGTGGTGTAGACACACAATGGAATATTACTCAGCCTTAAAGAAGAATGAAATGATGGCATTTGCAGGTAAATGGATGGATATGAGAAGTCGAGACCTAGAGGTGGACAGTGGCCACCTCTCTGGTTGGTGTGGTGGGAGGGGATGTGTGTGCGTCGGGGACAGGCACATCCCAGAACAGAGTTTGGAAAATAATGGCAGCTAATGAAAACGATCGACCAGCGCGCTCCCCTTAAAACCGCTCAGGCTGGACATGACTCTTAAGAAGGAGGAGACCGCGGGCAATGTCGTCGACGTTCCATTTAGAACTTGCTAAACGAAGATTTGCTAGGAAGCGGGACCCTCCGCGGGGGGTGGGGAACTGGCCGCCTTTCTGGGTGTTGCAAACCGTCACTGAGTCGGGGGGAGAGGAAAGATGTGGGGTCCGACTGTGGCACATGCCCTGCTGCTCAGTGGCGAGCCAGACAAATGGCAGAGAGCATCCATCTGCAGGCTGGATGAACCATCTTACGTCACCTCCCAGGGGACTAAAAAATGTCCAGTGACCCTGGGTGACAATGTCAATCAACACAGAAACCAGTGTGTGTGGGGTTTTCTCAAAAATATTAAAAGTGCGTGGACCATAGGCCGCGCCCACGTTTGATCCAGCGCTACTCACCATCGCCAAGAGATGGAAATGGCGCTGATGGAGTGGGCCCCTCACAGGGTCGAGGTCCCATTAACTCAACAAGAAGCGTCCAAAGTGTCCCACACCCCTCCCCTCGAACGGACGTACGTACCTGTCTTTGGGCAAAGGTGACCCAGCCAGCTTGGCCACCGTGGGGAAGATGTCCATGTTGCTCGTGGGCTCGTCAATCTCCACACCGGCCTCGATCACCCCCGGCCACCGAAGGATGCCTGGGACCCGAATACCTCCTTCCCAGTTGTTGGCTTTCCCCCCTAAAAAAAAATCCCCCAAAAAAGAGAGGGGAGAGGGAACAGCGTTTAGTCTCTTCAAAGCTCACGCACGTCCGTGTATTTTCCAGTGCTCGGTCACTTTGGGGACAAACGAGTACTCTCTCTGGGTGGCTTCAAAGAGCACTTCAAGACTGAGACGGCGCCCGCGGCGGTAGGGAGAGATAAAGGACAAGGTCAACGCTATGGCGGTGGGAAGAGATAAAGGACAAGGTCAACGCTATGGCGGTGGGAAGAGATAAAGGACAAGGTCAACGCTGTGGTGGTGGGAAGAGATAAAGGACAAGGTCAATGCTATGGTGGTGGGAAGAGATAAAGGACAAGGTCAATGCTATGGTGGCGGGAAGAGATAAAGGACAAGGTCAACGCTATGGCGGTGGGAAGAGATAAAGGACAAGGTCAATGCTGTGGCGGTGGGAAGAGATAAACGACAAGGTCAATGCTATGGTGGTGGGAAGAGATAAAGGACAAGGTCAACGCTATGGTGGTGGGAAGAGATAAAGGACAAGGTCAACGCTATGGCGGTGGGGAGAGATAAAGGACAAGGTCAACGCTATGGCGGTGGGAAGAGATAAAGGACAAGGTCAACGTGGTGGTGGTGGGAAGAGATAAAGGACAAGGTCAATGCTATGGCGGTGGGAAGAGATAAAGGACAAGGTCAACGCTATGGCGGTGGGAAGAGATAAACGACAAGGTCAACGCTATGGCGGTGGGAAGAGATAAACGACAAGGTCAACGCTATGGCGGTGGGAAGAGATAAAGGACAAGGTCAACGCTATGGCGGTGGGAAGAGATAAAGGACAAGGTCAACGCTATGTTGGTGGGAAGAGATAAAGGACAAGGTCAACGCTATGGCGGTGGGAAGAGATAAAGGACAAGGTCAATGCTATGGCGGTGGGAAGAGATAAAGGACAAGGTCAACGCTATGGCGGTGGGAAGAGATAAAGGACAAGGTCAACGCTATGTTGGTGGGAAGAGATAAAGGACAAGGTCAACGCTATGGCGGTGGGAAGAGATAAAGGACAAGGTCAACGCTATGGCGGTGGGAAGAGATAAACGACAAGGTCAATGCTATGGCGGTGGGGAGAGATAAAGGACAAGGTCAACGCTATGGCGGTGGGGAGAGATAAAGGACAAGGTCAACGCTATGGCGGTGGGAAGAGATAAAGGACAAGGTCAACACTATGGCGGTGGGAAGAGATAAAGGACAAGGTCAACGCTGTGGCGGTGGGAATAGATAAAGGACAAGGTCAACGCTATGGCGGTGGGAAGAGATAAAGGACAAGGTCAACGCTATGGTAGTGGGAAGAGATAAAGGACAAGGTCAACGCTATGGCGGTGGGAAGAGATAAAGGACAAGGTCAACACTATGGCGGTGGGAAGAGATAAAGGACAAGGTCAACGCTGTGGCGGTGGAAAGAGATAAACAACAAGGTCAACGCTATGGCGATGGGAAGACATAAAGGACAAGGTCAACGCTATGCCCGACAGGATCAGCTCTGCAAGGTGGCCTGCGGGTCCTGGCTTTGACCCAGAGAAGCGCACCCTCCAGCTAATGGTGGGTGGGCAGCATTTCCAAACCAGCAAGGAAGCAAATCCTTTCCCCGACCCACGCTGGAACCCAGCTCCGTAAAGACTTCAGTAATTTTTTTCTTTTTAGCCCAGGAAGGCTTGTCACTTCTGGCAGCAGACGGCGATAAATACAAGCGGCTTTGAGCCATCCAATTTGTGACCAGCTGTCACACTGGTGCTAGGAAACGAGGACTTTGCCCCGTGCCCTTGGACAAACGGCTGCGCCGTGTTTGTGTCCCGTCCTTGCAGTGCGCTGGTGCTAGACAGAAGGATCATGCCTCGTTACGGCTGAAGACTGGGAGCCTCTCACCGGCAAGATGCATTCAGCTGTTTTACGTGCCCAGACGTTCAGGGGGAAATTCACGTGCAATCCACACCAGCGCGTGTCATGTCTGATCCGGTGGCTGGTGACAGCGGAGGCTCCTCTCTTATCTTTCTAACATCACCTCAAGGTAATGGACTGAGACGCTCTTACCCGGAGTTTCCCACCCGAGAGCCCTTGGCTTTCCAACGCGGGAGGCTCAGTATGGACACGCACACAGGCACTTGATACATAAATATTTCACAAGTCGACCAAGTGCGTTAGCATTTTTCCAGCCAGAGAAGCAGGGGTGGCCCGAGGAATTAGCTCAGGGGGTTTGCGTGAGGACTCTTCCTGGGTCATCGCCATGAGCCATTTGAATTGCTCGGCTGCTGTGTGACGTGGCTGGACGCACACACCTTATCTCATCAAATCCTCACACCTGGCCCTTGAAGGTACAGCCAGCTGGCTCTCTGCCTCGTAAGCGTGCGCAATCTGGGACGGAGACAGATGTAGTGACGTGCCCAACGCGCCTTGTCTCGACCGTAGAGTTACTTGGTCATGTCCCCGACTTCCAGGTAACAGGAGATGAGTCTAAGCAAAATCCAAACCAAAGAAAATTCCTAGAGAAACCAGAGAACCCTCACTCCCATCCAGAGACTCCAAATCCCCCCGAAAATTCCAAGCCACAAACAGCCATCTGCCCACAACCCTCACGCTCTGCCTGCAAAGAAGTGGCTTATGGGTGTGCAGGTGACGGGCACAGGGCACCCTCAGTGGTGGCCCAGGACACAGGGAGGCAGCTGTCTCTGCAGCCCCCAGACCCAGCCTCCTGCCGCCCGCCGCGTGCACAGTGGCACAGGATCCGACACGGCTCCCTCATCAACTGTCAAAGTCACGTCGCCGCACGCACGTGGTGAGCCTCTCACGGTTCATAGCCGACCGCCACCAACTAACAAATGCATCCATAAGTAGAATCTCCTGCAATTCTCTGAGGCTGTAAAAGGGGTGTTTTTGTAACAGCCACGGTAAGAAAATAGGTATTTAAAACTTCTTTTTTTTTTGCAACAGATGATACGCCCATCCGAGCACGCTGCCGTAGGACCGCAGGCTGGGTGCCGGGATCCCACATTTCCAGGCAAGAGAGGCAAATACCGTTGGTCATCAGCTGGGCAGGCTCCAGTCCTTCTCCTCTCGCAACGTGCCGCGGAAACGAAAATGCAAAAAAACGTGCCCAACAAACAGGCTGAGCGTGCCCACGGCTCGCTCTTCCCCAGAGCACAACCCACTCAGCATCTGAGAAAACCTGGTCCGAGTTCCACGGCGAGCGACCGAAGGTGCAGAGAGAGTTTCGAGGATCCGTCCTTAGGTTGTTGTGATCCCAAAGTCACCAAAAGGGGACACAAAGATATATGCATGGGGTCCGTGCCCTGCAGAAGCTCACCACCTCCAAGGACAGGGGGTTGGCGGGTTGTCACACGTCCCCAGTTTCAACATCGTGACTGCCGGCCACAGAAGGCCGACGGCAGGGTCCTGGGGCCACCCGGCAAGCGTGGACGAGGCTCTTCCTCCGGGCTCTCCTTGGGGACAGCTGTTTCCAAACGAAGCTGCTATTTCCGTCCCTCCCAGCGCCGTCACTGGGCACCGCAAGAGCATATGCTGGCCATTCTCCAGCCTGATCCGGGCACAGGGATTTGAGAAATATTTCTATTTATTTTTTCTTCTCATTTTCCTGCTCTCTGGGTGTCTACCCACTTGGGATAGCACTGACCGGAGGCCAAGCACGTGGAAGGAGGAGGATCTGGTCGTTCCCGAGAGCTGGGTCCTGCTCCAAGGCGGGGGACGCCACGCTCTCTGCGATGGACGGATTCCAAGCCCTTAGTCCCAAAAGGGCAGATGGGAGAAATGACGATATTTTGTGGGTCCTACCAACCCAGGATCCACCCCTTACCAGGTGGGGAAATGAAGGGCCAGATGACGTCTCTGCTCAAGGGATAAATCCCCGTAGAATCAACTGATGTAGCTTCCACGATTCAGCGGGAGTCCCTAACCTGTCCACCAGACTGTCCAAAAGTCCAGGGCTGCGAATGAGGGTCTCCACCCGAGACCCAGATGGCAACTGTCGTTAACTATATTTCGGGGGGGGCTTTGCCCGTGACTCAACTCTGCAGCTGGCGCCAAAGATCAGCAAAGGTCTTGTGCCACCTCCGTAGATAAGCAGGACTGTGTGTCAATAAAACTTTATTTATAAAGCCCCGGCTTTGGGCCACCTCTTGCCACCTTTGCATTCGTCCATGGGATTCTGGTTTAGGGTTGGGCTCCAACCCGGGATTGACTTCAGGGGCTCTGGGCCACTGAGCCCCGTCCCCAGCCCTGTTTTGCATTTTATTGAGAGACAGCGTCTCACAGAGTTGCTTAGGGCCTCCCTTTGGCGGAGGCTGGCTTGGACCTCGCCATCCTCCTGCCTCAGCCTCCCGAGTCACTGGGATGACAGGCGTGGGCCACCGTACCTGGCTTCACATTTTTATATCGCGCCTTGGTTAGCGTTACCATTCCTCCCCGGGAGTTCTCTTACCGGTACGTTACGCTGGCTGGGTTGCTCCACGACACGCTTTGCAGGGTCCCCTGCTCAGAAATGCATGTCAATCCTGATGCCAACCGGGCAGAGCGCCCTTACCCCAACCTAGACATCACTGCCTGCTGCAAACCCAGGCTGCGGCGTGTGTGCCTGCAGAGCCTCGTCCTCTTGGGTCACCAAGAACCACAGGACGTGAGACTCATCAAGCAAAGAGAAAAGGACACAACCGAGAGAGATTTTGTTGATTGGCAATTAAAAAATAAAAAAAAACAGGATGATGTTTTGCAGCCAAGTGTCCTTCCCGTAAGCAGGACGATCAGAAGAACCAGTCACACCGTTGCTGATCGGCACAGAGAGCTCGTCGATCTGACCTCCCGGAGACCAGCCAGGACCCTGGGCTCTCTGGGGTCCTACCTGAGAACGGAGCCCACGCCCAGCTTGCTCCACGCAGCCCGCCAACAAACGCACCTCCATCGAATGGGGACATGGAATTTCCTCCCCCCGTAAAAATATCAAATCGCTCCCTGAAAGCCGTGTTGTTCCGCGAGGCAAACGGATGCCCAAATCAGTGACTTTTGTTTTTTTTTTCTTGAAAGCAACTCCGACGATCCGTTGCTTTTGGAATTTGTGCTTAAGGGAGAAGACGGAGGTGACCTTGATCAGGGAGAGACGGCAAAGATGTCCGAGTCGGTTCAACTGACTTGTTTCTGAGATTTCAGGAGACCCTGTGCCGTGGGGACCATCAAAGCCACTAGAACTGCATTGCAGGTGAGCACGCCTTCTGCAAGACGCTCGGCAACGGAAGGATCTCCTTATGTCTTTGACTTTTGCAAAGATTTGCCCCAAATGCCAGATGTGCACAGAAGTTAAGAGAAGGGGTTCGGGGCAAGGACCTTGGTGTTGGGGCAGAGAATCCTTGCAGAGGTGCTCAGAGGGGAGAGACCAGATCCATCACCTCCCGGGACACCCCCGCCCCCACCTTCCCCAGCCACATCTGGCAGCTGCCGCTCCTTCTGCACTCTGTCCCCGCTCGCCCACGGAGGCACACTCAGGCGCACCGTTGCTTGGCCGTTGTGCACGGCGTACGGGGGGCGCCTGCCTGCACTTTGGGCGCATCTGCAAGCAGGAGCGGGACGGCTGAGTCTCTCCTCTCCTCCCCTCTCGTCTGCAATACTGGGCACGGAGCCCCCGGGGCCTTGGGCACGCTAGGTACATGCTCCACCACGGAGCTACGTTCCCGGTCCTTTTCATTTTCATTTTGAGGAAGGGTCCTAAGGGCCTTTGATTCCTGCCTCAGCCTCCTGAGCAGCTGGGATGCGAGGCAGGAGCCTCTGCCCAGTGCTTTCATGCATTTTAAGAACACAGCTCAATTAACCAGTCCCACTAATGAAGGCAAAGAATCCTGGGTTACTTCTCCCCACATTAGTGATTCCACCCAGGGGCGCTTTGTCAATGAGCTACATCCCCAGCCCCTTTAATTTATTATTATTTTTTTTTTCTTTAAAGAGAGGGTCTCGCTAAGTTGCTGAGGCTGGCCTCCAACTTGCGATCCTCCTGCCTCAGCCTCCCGAGTCACCACCTGACAGACCTGTGCCGCCGTGCCCGACGAAACCCTTAATTCTCAGGTGGGAAGATGGGCTGTTCCTTGGCTTGGTGAGTGTCCAGTGCCGGGGACGCCAGGGGCTCAAGGAAAAGGCGGCCGCGGAGCAGGGTGGAAGGACAGCGCTGCTTGTCCACTCACTTTGCGCCTCTCACCTTTATAGATGCCGTTGCTGCCGCCGTGCTTCTGGCCCTTGGCGGTCACCTCCTCCACGTGGGCTCCGTGGTCCGAGGTGAAGTAGACGAGGGTCTTGTCGGCCAGTCCCAGCTCCTCTAGGACATCCAGGACCTGCCCTGGGGGAGGGAAGAGATGCCTGTTAACGCTGTTCCGTGACCCGGGGAGAAAGGGACACGGGGTCCCCCCTCCGCTGGTGGGAGGTGACCGCGGCGTGCGTGGAATTGACCTCCGTGACACTGGGCCCAGGCAGGGCTCCGCCGAAGGAGCATCGGAAAGATCACAGTCACATCGAGGGGAGCTCACTTCGAAGAAGCATCGTCGCTTCTACAAGTAACCAGCCTCGCGGATCAGCACAGGTTTGGGAGAACGTGCCGGAAAGGAGTTGCCGAGGCTGGCCTCAGACTTGCCATCCTCCTGCCTCAGCCTCCCGAGTATCTGGGACCGCAGGGGTGCACCCCTGCATCTGGTATGAACATCATCCTTGTGTCTCTATCTTCGCTTTCTTTGCAAAGTACTGGGGATTGTACCTTCTCGTCTCCAAACCTCACGCTGCAAACCACCCGCAAAGGTGACTTTGTGGACAATCACACTGACGGTAAGGACGAAAAGCGATCCTTTCGACCGTCCGTGAGTCCCCTCTGCAGGCAAAGAGTCTGTACTGAGCAAGAATCAATGCGGAGCCAAAGAGACATTGAACAGACCTCAGAGCCCGGGCACGCGGGCGCCCATCTGTCATCCCAGTGGCTTGGGAGGCTGAGTCAGGAGGATGGCAAGTTGAAGGCCAGCCTCAGCCAATTATCGAATCCCTGAGCAACTTACCAAGACCCTAAACAAAATGTAAAAAAGGATCGGGGATGTGGCTCAGCGGGTTCAATTCCAAAAAAGAGACTAAAAGAATAAAGATGTCTTTCTGCCGTTTGATTGCAAATGCCAGAGGCCAGAGCAGGTTCCATCTTTCTCGATTTTTAACTCAAATGATAAACGTTTCTGGATCCTGCACCGTACACATAAATGTCACTCCGACACCAGGAGTGAGACAGCTGGCGATCTGTCTCCCGGGATCTGTCATCGTCAGCACGATGACATTTATTACGGTCCGACCCGGCACAACTGAGCAAGCCACCTGTGCGCCGGAGCTCGTTCGGCTCTGGGGTGATTTGGCGGCAACACAAACCTGAGCCTTCTTTGAAAATGGTAATTAGCTTAACGAGCCAGCGGAAGTAGAAGCATCCAGATGCTACCCCCCCCACCCCTGCGGTGAGAGACAAATCCCCCTTTCTTGGGCACACGACTTCCAGGTACAATCATAGACGCAGAGGACCCAGGATGTTACGTTCTTCTACTGCAAATAATAATGGAGCACGATTCCTTCATTTCAAACCCCATTCCCCTTTCATATATTTAGAAGAACCTTCACACCAAGAAATTGCAGTAAAAAAAAAAAAAAGATGCTTTGTAACACACGTGGCTTCTGCAACAACTTGTGTCCACAAACAAAACAAAACAAACAAAAAAACCCGCAAACGCACACACCCACACATTCAGGGCAGGTTTCCCTGCAGTAGCCAAAGCGTTGGGTGAGTGGAAACCTAGACTGCAGAGAACCCAGTGGATGCCAGCATTAAAAGAATCGAGGGATCCCACCGGGCCGACACAGGGAGGAACCGTGAATGCGTGTCTTAAGGGAAAGAAGTCGACACACCGTGCGACGTTATGGCGGAGAAAGGCAAACAGTGGAGATTATAAAAGGTTCCGTGGCTGTGAGGGGTGTGAAAGGGGAGGGGTGGGTGAGCAGGTGGAGCCTGGAAGATGTTCGGGGCTTTGAGCAGCAGCGTCTGGCAGGGTGGTGCAGTGGTGCCTGCAGTGAGAGACCCCAGGTGTCAATCAAGCCCTCGGTGAGTAACAATGTGTCCGTCCTGGCTGGTCCCTGGTAACAAGCACTACCTCGTGCCACAAAGGTGACCTGGTACCTAGGTCAAGGTGCACCTTGTCCCATAGAGGCCACAGGATATAGATGAAAATTCTGTCCTTCCTATTTATTTATTTATTTGGGTTCCTTAGGATCGAACTCGGGGACACCCGACCCCTGAGCCCCGTCCCCAGCCCTGTTTTGCATTTTATTGAGAGACAGGGTCTCCCAGAGCTGCTGAGGGCCTCGCTTTGGCGGAGGCTGGCTTTGACCTCGCGATCCTCCTGCCTCAGCCTCCCGAGCTGCTGGGACGACAGGCGTGCGCCCCTCTGCCTGGCTCTACTTTCTTTTCGATTTTTTAGGCAAACCTAAAACGGCTCAGGGACGGTTTTAATTCAAATGCACCTGGGGCTCCTAGCCTTCCTTATTCACCGGCTCAAGGTGTGTGTGTGTGTGTGTGTGCAGAAGCCACTGGACCTGTGTGTGCAGCAGGGCTGGGGTGACACAGGGTTGCAGGGGCAGCGCTGAAATTCGGAGCTGGACTCGTGACTGCTTTTCTTTGCCGAAGCCAGCCGCCTTGTGTGTCTGGTCACCTCCGTGGGCTGCAGACCCCCAGCTCCGTGCACGTGTGTATGTGTGCAGGGACACGCGTGCGGTCTCCTTCCAACCCGTCCCCCTCGGTCCTTCTGCATGTTCGTGCCCCTGGCCGGACATTTCCTCCCAGTTCCACTCTTTTCCCCAGTGACCACGATGACACAGCTAACGTGTCCCCATCCTTCTTGTCTGCCCAGAGCCACGACTGTGCCCTATCATTTCCGTCTCCACCCGGGGCCCGCGACGCATGCACACGCGGCTGCTGAGGCCATCGCGGGGGGTGAGTGACCGGGGGACCGCGGAGGGTGGGCCATCGGGATCAATCTGCTGAGAAACTGTCCCCATTTCCTCCCGGCCCGTGATCTTCCCCAAAGACGTGAAAGAAAGACAGGAAATGCGCCACTTGCAGGGCATTCTGGGGCTCCGCTGAAGGTGGCCTTGTCTCCGTCGTGAGCGGACACGGGGTGCAGGGGAAGGCTGGCTGCTGGGGGGCCCTCTGGCGGCTTGGACGCTCTCGCAAAGCCCGCGTGCAGCCAGCGCTCGCTCCGAGGTAGCAGGAGGCTCCTCCCCGCAGGAGAGGGAAGGGGACTCAAGGTGCAGGTGGGATGCCAGGTGGCCTGGGGGAGCGAGATGCCATCGCCCGAGGCCCTTGCCTTCTCGCTCCTGATGGACACCCAGGTCCCCAGCTGCACCCCCGAGATGGGACATGCCGCGGCTAAGAGCAGGTGCTGCTCTGGGTCGCAAAGCAGTCAGAAGCGTCACCGACATCCCACCCGCCAGGGGACAGCTGTGGCCGCCCAGAGACGGATGGTGACCGGTGAGAAGCAGCAACGTGCGCGATTCATGGAGGGGAACTCGGTGTCGTATTTCCCCCCGAAATGAATGGCCAAGGGTCTGCAGAACCACAGCCCCCGGATCTTGTCCCTTCACCGGAGGCTCAAGGGGCCGACAGAGGACAGAGGGGCCATGTGCAAGTTGGGTGTCGTTTGTCGACAGGATAAACACCAAGTTCCGAAGCTTCCGAACTGACTCATAAAAGCGCCCCGTTAGCGGGAGGCAGAGAGAAACCACCCCGAGATGCCGTGGCACCTCGGTGGGAACGGTGCTTACCGACAGCAGCCGATTCCGGGGACGACGGGGGACCCAAGGACCTGCCAGACGCCGTGGTAGGGACCGCGGACTTGGCAGAACCACGGTGCAGAAGACACAGGACGCTCCTCCAAAACGTCCATTGCAACGTTATTCGCAGGAAGCCAAGGTGGACTCGGCCCCCGTGTGCATCAAGAACGCACGCGGAGAAGGCGCCGACCGTTCCGTATCCTACTCTACAGCAGGGGAAAGAACCAGCCCTGCCATCTGCACCCAAATGGGAGGAACCAGAAGGCGAGACGGGAAGTGAAGCAGCCAAACACCGAGACAGACGCGGTCGGGGGCGCGCTCCCTCCCTCACGGGGAAGCCAAGAGTCCGCCTGGCCTCGCTTTATTCCATCGAATGCATTTTCTTTTTTTTCGCGCCCAATGCAGTCTGCGGCTCAGTCCGGCAAAGTGTCCACCGGGACCTCAAATCTGGGGCACGGGAATGAAAGTCTTGCAGGGTGGGTTTCAGGGGCTAAGGAGGCGGGAAGAAGAAGGGGAGTCCCGTCTCGACCCTGCTCGCCTCCGTCACAGCCTCCCCATCCACCGACTGAGCGGACCACTCCTCACGTCTGCATCCTGTCCGGCCATCGGGTTGGAAGGGAATGTTTTGAACGGGCAAACGACAGAGCCAACACAGTCTGTCCACTCTTGGTTCAGGTAGGACGCTGCATTGGTCGGACTTTCTCTTCTTGCACAAAACAAGGGTTGGGTGAGCCGGGCACAGCGGCACAGGCCTGCCGTCCCAGCGACTCTGGAGGCTGAGGCAGGAGGATCGCGAGTTCAAAGCCAGCCTCCGCCAAAGGGAGGCCGTAAGCAACTCAGGGAGACCCTGTCTCTCAATAAAATGCAAAATAGGGCTGGGGACGGGGCTCAGGGGTCCAGTGCCCCTGAGTTCAATCCCTGGCATTTCTCAACACCTTACCCAGCAAGAGATACAACGCTACAAACTTACTTTACAGATAAGGAAATGGAGACCCACCAAGATAAAGAACCTGGCCTTGAGCGTGGGGGTTTCAGAAAACAACATCCAAGATCCCAACTAGAGCAACCCTGAACTTCCGCAGCCACCGTCAACTGCCAACGCAGCTGTCACCCTCCCCCCTGAGCCGGAATGTGGGGTGGACACAGAAGCAGGAAGAGCCGAGGATTTCCAGGGCCCACAGACTCCGGCCAGGATGCCCAGCCCTTCAGGACTCTCCGTCTTGACAATGCCCTGCACGCCGTCCGCCCTCCCTTCTGCTGCAGGGCTGGATTTTCGCACAGGAGTCGACCATATCGAAAGCCAAAGGGGGAAAATGGAAAAGGGTGCTTCTCTTTGGTGACCCCTGGGACATCGATCATAGAGCCCATCCCCTCCCATCCACTCCAATTACCACCAAATGCGTCGACTCATCCAGTCTACACTTCCTTTCAGACACCGTCCTCACTGCAGGCCACAAGGGCAGCTCAAGGCATGAGCTCCAGGTCCCCCAGACACACCGACGCCAGCAGTGGGCTACAGGAGATCCCCAACATTCACATCTGTAGCTTATCTGTAGCTTAAGAGTTGTCCCCCGAAAGCTCACGTGTCAGACCATGCAAGAAGGCTGAGAGGTGAGATGATCACATTATGAGAGGTGTAGACTCATAGTGGATTAATCCACTTGGATGGACTCACTGGGTGTAGACTCATAGTGGATTAATCCACTTGGATGGACTCACTGGGTGTAGACTCATAGTGGACTAATCCACTTGGATGGACTCACTGGGTGTAGACTCATAGTGGACTAATCCACTTGGATGGACTCACTGGGTGTAGACTCATAGTGGACTAATCCACTTGGATGGACTCACTGGGTGGAGACTCATAGTGGATTAATCCACTTGGATGGACTCACTGGGTGTAGACTCATAGTGGACTAATCCACTTGGATGGACTCACTGGGTGGAGACTCATAGTGGATTAATCCACTTGGATGGACTCACTGGGTGTAGACTCATAGTGGACTAATCCACTTGGATGGACACACTGGGTGTAGACTCATAGTGGACTAATCCACTTGGATGGACTCACTGGGTGGAGACTCATAGTGGATTCATCCACTTGGATGGACTGACTGGGTGGAGACTCATAGTGGAATAATCCACTTGGATGGACTCACTGGGTGTAGACTCATAGTGGATTAATCCACTTGGATGGACTCACTGGGTGTAGACTCATAGTGGAATAATCCACTTGGATGGACTCACTGGGTGTAGACTCATAGTGGACTAATCCACTTGGATGGACTCACTGGGTGTAGACTCATAGTGGATTAATCCACTTGGATGGACTCACTGGGTGGAGACTCATAGTGGATTAATCCACTTGGATGGACTCACTGGGTGGAGACTCATAGTGGATTAACCCACTTGGATGGACTCACTGGGTGTAGACTCATAGTGGATTAATCCACTTGGATGGACTCACTGGGTGGTGACTGCAGCAGGTGGGGTGTGGCTGGAGGAGGGGGTCCCTGGGCTGTGCCTTGGGGGTCTCTGTCCTGTCCCTGGTGGGCAGAGCTCTCTCTGCTCCCTGGTGCCCTGTCCTGAGCGGCTCTCCTCCTCCAGGCCCTGCCGCCATCTTGTTCTGCTCCCCTTGGGCCAGAGCCATGGAGTCGGCCACCAGGGACTGAACTCAGGGAGACTCTGTCTCTAAATAAAATGCAAAATAGGGCTGGGGACGGGGCTCAGTGTTCAGTGCCCCTGAGTTCAAATTCCTGGTCCCCAAGAAAAAAGTGATCCGTGAAAAATGTTGAAATACCTGGCCAGAACCTACTTTTAGGTGCTTTTACATTTGGGCTCTTATTTGCCAATAAATGTTTCTTGTTGTGGTTGAGCTGGTGGCTGCTTTGGTCCCTGGGATCATCCACATAAATTCATCAGACACCTTGGTTCCTGGACGATTGATTCCTGCTACTTTGCTGATGGAGACGTTTTACCAAAGGAGCCTCGATGCTGCTTCTTTATTTGAACTCGCGACGGCCCTTTGGGGTAAAACAGCATGAGCCCGGGCTTCAGGACAGGACGTTAAGCCTTGGCTGTTGAAAACCTGTGATCCTCCAGCCTCAGCCTCCTGAGCTGCCGGGATGACAGGCAGGTGCCTAGCAAACCTTCATCCTTTATAAAATCAGTCTGTGGCTTTCATTTATAGCAACAGAAAACGGATTCAGGCTCATTGCTGATACCAACACCCCAATCCTCATCTGCAAGCAAAGCTGACGTCAGAAGGTTACACCTTCTTGCAAATTCACCCATTTGAATCGGCCAGAGCTTCCCCAATATCATGCACAATCCTTCTAAAAATCGATACAGGTTGCATTCAGTTGTCCTGTGTTTTACCCATTTCTGATGCATCTCGAGTTGATCCTCCCTCCATTGAAGTTCTCTGCCCCCCCCCGCCCCCCGAATTCCATCTGTCTGCACTTTTCTGTAACTTTACTCAAGATGGAAAGGTCGCACCCTGAACTGCAAGGGGGACACACAGCCCTGAGGTCCGGGCCACCTTCCGAGCTGAACCAAGAGAACGCGGGCTTTGGGCACTTAGTCACTGAGCCCCATTCCCAGCCCTTTTTATTCCTGAATTTAGAGACAGGGTCTCGCTGAGTTGCTTAGGGCCTTGCTAAGTGGCTGAGGCTGCCTTTGAACTGGTGATCCTCCTGCCTCAGCCTCCCGAGCCGCTGGGAGGACAGGCCTGTGCCAACACGCCCAGCAGGACCTCACTTTTAAAAGTTACTTATGGAGCACGTAGTATGCACCTGGTGGATACAATTCTAAAAAGTGCTTTTCCCCATGCAACCGAACCCAGGGCAATTGTGCACCCATAAATGCACCTATAAACTGGGGGGGGTGTTATTTGCTGCACCCTACACCGTGAGTTCCCACAAATATTTTATTCCAATCCTCCCACAAGGGCTGCATTTGAAAATGGGCAACCCAGCAGCACCCCGTCCGACGGCCAAACTCTGGATAAAGTCATTCCGTATATCGGAGGGACTCAGACCATAGCTCTGCTTTCCATAAACAGAGATCTCTTAGGATCCCTGGGACTCCTGTCTCCGTCCCGAGCTCTTATGAAGGAGACCACCTGGTTTATTCTGCAGCCCTGCAGAGGGGTGGACGGACACATGGCCATGTGTGCTGTGCATGGTGACTGCACGTCAGGGGCACTGAGCTCACGCCGTCTCCCCCGAGCATCGTCACGGATGCACCCCTTCTTTTCTTCTCTGCCGAGCCTCTGCACGCAGCACTGGTCCAGCCCTCCGCAGAGCAGACAGGATGTTGCAATCAAAGGAAAGCAACCCTGAGACACGACCACCAACAGGGGCCCAGCCACAGATTCCAAGCCACTGACCACTGAACCCACGAAGTCTCCGGTACTAGCCCCCAAAAGACCAAAGGCCGACACTGTGTTCTCTGATCGGCGGACGGACGCTGATTCCCAATAACGGGGAGGGTCCAGGGAGGGACAGAGGTGCTTCGGATCAGGCAGAGGGGAGTGAACGGACGGACGGGAGGCTGTGGGGCAGGAAGGACAGCGGAATGAATGGCCGCCCTGGTCCTCAGTAGCTCGCCGATCCCACGTCCGCTTTCCTCTGCCCAGAAAAAAATATCTCTTTTTTTAAGAAACCGCCTTCCCCGCGCGCTTTACGGCAGGACACCTCAGAATCTGCAGGAGTCTCGTGAGTCAGGAAGAGAGGCCCTCCTTACGAATCTAAACGTGCTCTCCAGACACACAGAAGGGATTTATCTTTTGTGC
Organism: Ictidomys tridecemlineatus; assembly: GCF_052094955.1. Taxonomy (NCBI): domain Eukaryota; kingdom Metazoa; phylum Chordata; class Mammalia; order Rodentia; family Sciuridae; genus Ictidomys; species Ictidomys tridecemlineatus. Next base: position 4,526,387 of record NC_135494.1, on the reverse strand, counting down.
AAACAAGAGAAAACACAATGACCTCTTCCATCACAGCCTGCAACAGAGCTCAGAGGGAAAAACACTCTCCAAATCGTCCAGAGAAGAAGATGTTTCCCCCGTTTACCATTGGTGCCACTCCTGTTCTTTTGTGGAGTCGTCCTGTTCTTTATGCACGATCATCCTTTCCCAGCTGAGCATGTATCTCTGCTGCTGGCCCCTGTTCTTTGGCTGAATCATCTGTTCTCTGGGCTAGAGGAGGAAGCTACCCACCTGCCTACTCCGAAGTCTTCCAAGTGGACAAGCAAAAGACCTGGAGGTTTTAGACATCGCCCAGGTTCATCAGGGGAGGCAGGAAGAAAAGAGGACTCTAGAGCGTGGGTGTGTTTGTATACCTTCACGTGCATGGACCAGAAAACGAGTTCTAGGATACAGAATCATGACTCACGGGTGCAGCCAAGGCGTGTCGCCCAGAGGGGACCCTGTGGCTTTGCCGGAGGGGCTCACGGGGACAGAGCCAGCTGCCAGCCCTCTGGGGCCAAAGCCTGCCCCTGATCTGTCTCTGCTCGTGACAAGGCTCTGCTCATGTTTAATTGTTGATAGAAGGAGGGATGCCGGGGGCTCATGCTTTGGCCTCCACTCACCCACAGCCCCAGCTCCACCAGGGCACGTAGCAGGCGCCCAGAGCCACCCGACGCCCTGTGTCTACTGTCCCCCTTGCAGAATTTTCTTTTTTGCAAACAAAAACAGACGCCCCCGGCCACCCACGGCGTCCGGGTCCCAGGGAGAAACTGAGAAGGGAGAAGAGGCAGGCGGCCGCGGAGGCGCACGTACCCACGCTCCAGTCCATCTCCTCCACGCCGTCCCCGTAGGGCCCGTGCCGACTCTTTCTGGCGAACTCCTTGGAGGAGAAGTGGGCCGTGTGCACGTGGATGAAAGACAGGAAGAGCAGGAACGGAGTGTCGGCGTGCCTGCGAGAGCCAGAGAGAGAGAGGGAGAGACAGAGAGAGTCAGGGACCATAGGGGACATCCCCCATCATTCTGATTAGGACCAGTGCCCTGTCCTGAGCGGCTCTCCTCCTCCAGGCCCTGCCACCATATTGTGAAATGATTGGGTTGTGAGAGGTGTAGACTAGAAGTGGATTAATCCACTTGAATGGACTTACTGGGTGTAGACTAATAGTGGATTAATCCACTTGGATGGACTCACTCGGTGTAGACTAGAAGTGGATTAATCCACTTGGATGGACTCACTGGGTGTAGACTAATAGTGGATTAATCCACTTGGATGGACTCACTGGGTGTAGACTAATAGTGGATTAATCCACTTGGATGGACTCACTGGGTGGTGACTGCAGCAGGTGGGGTGTGGCTGGAGGAGGGGGTCCCTGGGCTGTGCCTTTGGGGTCTCTGTCCTGTCCCTGGTGAGCAGAGCTCTCTCTGCTCCCTGGTGCCCTGTCCTGAGCGGCTCTCCTCCTCCAGGCCCTGCCGCCATCTTGTTCTGCTCCCCTTGGGCCTAGAGCAAAGAAACCAGCCAACAATGGATCCAATCCTCTGAAACGGTGAGGCAAAGGGACACCTTTCCTCCTGTCAGTTGTTCTTGCAGACATTGTGGTGGCATGACATGCGGACACAGAGGTGCTGCAGGTACGGTGTGATCAGGGAGAGATGCAGTTTGGTTGCTTTATCTTACTCCTCCTTCTCTATACGGCAACTAACATGAACTCGGTCGTGGCCGGGAAAAGCACTCACTTTGAAATACTCGTTCTGCAGGCCATCTTGCAAGCCTCTGGCTTCACCTCTCTCTGCAAAACGATCGGCGGGTCCCTTCGTACCGACAGGGAAGGAGCGGCCTTGGTGAAGGCCCTTGGGACACAGGATGTCGGTCCCCTTCCCAGGGTGGGCGGCGGCAGCTCCCGGGGAGGCACAGAGGACGCTGTAATGCCCCGAGGCCCGCGGTAAGGTCCGCTGCTGCTCGTGGTGTGACCCACGGCTGGTTCTCGCTCTGCCCTCCACTCCCCCCGGGACGTGGCTGGATTCCGGGGCAGGAGGGAGGCTGACGCACTGGGGGGCTTCTTGGTTTTGATGTGATTTCCAATCTGGCGCTCGGAGACCATCCTCCCGTAACTGTCCACTGGAGGCCTGCTGTGTCCAGGGGCTCTGCACCCACAGATTCCACCAACCTCGGGCCAGATGCGTGCATTGGGGGACAAGAAGAAGAAGAGCACCTGTGCGGAGCACCTACGGATCTCGTTCCTGGTCATTCATCCCTCCACCATACTAACGAGTGGGCGTCGGCGTGAATACAATCATCAGGTTAAGCCAGGTGCGTGCGGTGGCGCACGCCTGAGACCCCAGCTATTCGGGAGGCTCAGGCAGGAGGATCACAAGTTGGAGGCCAGCCTCAGCAACTTGGCAAGACCTTGTCTCAAAAGAAAAAATTTAAAAAATGGCAGGGGGTGCAGGTCACCGTAGAGTGCCTCCGGGCTCAATCTCCAGTGTCGCAACAACAACCACCACAACAACAACCACAAAGATCTACCTAGATTCACGCATTATCACTCCTTTCCTCGTCGTGTGCTCAACATGGCTACGGGTGCCGAGGTGGTTTCTCAGGACCGCTGCGGGGTTTTGCCCCATCGCAAACCGGATGCCATCATCAGCTCTTCAGCTGGACCTGCGTTGGGGTCCAATGGCTGCTTTCTAGGACAAGAGGGGACTGAAAACTACAGTCCACCAGCGCTGAAGAAATGTGGGTTCCCAAATGCTAAAAAAAAAAATGGTCAGAGCGGCTCAGGGAAAGGCTGTTTAATTGTGCCGGTTTCCGTGTGCGGGCTGACGCTTCCCTTGGTGATTCAGGAGTCTCTGGCTCTTCTGAAGGCGGAAGAAAAGTCTGCAGAATGATGATGAATGTAGCAACACAATTCTGCTTTTCTTTTTTTCTTTTTTTGCAGAAATCGAAGCCAGGGGTGGTTGACCACTGAACCACATCCCCGGCCCTTTTTTTTTTTAATTTTTTTATTTTGAAACAGGGTCCTGCTGCTAAGTTGCTTAGGGCCTTGCTAAGTTGCTGAGGCTGGCCTCCAACTCATGATCCTCCTGCCTCAGTCTCCCGAGTCCCTGGGATCACGGGCGTGCACAACTGGGCCCAGTTTGCTTTGCTTTTTTTGCAGTCCTGGGGGTTGGACCCGTACCGTGTGTGGAGCAGGCCGTCCGTGAACAACTGTGAAGTCTGATCATGCACCCCGGACTCCGGCCACCAAGCCCCGTCCCCAGCCCTGATTTGCATTTTATTTAGCGACAGGGTCTCCCTGAGTTGCTTAGGGCCTCCCTTTGGCGGAGGCTGGCTTTGAACTCAGGATCCTCCCGCCCCAGCCTCCGGAGCCGCTGAATCACAGGTGTGCACCCCTGTGCGGGACTTAAATCGGGCAATTTTGAATTCAAAGGCACCCGTGTGTCACGTCTCTGGGGGAAAAAGATGCCGTGCGCACACTGGGAGCCACTTTTGCCGTGACGCTTTGGCACTATCTGGAGGTGAACCTCTGGGGACTCTTGCACGTCATCTCTGTTGAATCAGGTAACTGCTAAAACACAAGAGGCCACTTCGTCCAAGCGTGATTCTTACCCTGTTGCTTTCAACCTTTGCGTGGTCAGACAATGCAAGTCAGAAGCACTTTTATTTTTTTTGTCAACAACATCACGGCCTAAAAATGCTAGTTTTTTCCCCTAATACCAGCCGTGTGAATAAGAGTCATTTATTTCCAAGGAAGTCAAGAAAAAAAAAATCCCTTTCGTTATAACTCGGCAACCGTGACCTCCAAGTCCGGTGTTGTTAAAACTTCTCAGATCTCTGGTTCCGGGAGAAAAATCGCAGAAAGTCTCCGTAGAATCCCAACCATCGGGTCAGGCTTCAGAATCCTTACGATCATTGAAAACATTTTCAAATCTCTTCCAAACTCTTTCACGGAGAGGCCACGACCGTGTCTCGCTACGATGGCCCGGATTCACACGGCCAGGCGGTTCAGTCACTTCTGCAAAGTCAACGTGGTCTCAAAAGGATCGGCCACAGGATGCAAGGGCCACTTGGGGACGGTCCTTGCATGAGAGATGGATGCTTTTGAGACATTGCTGGGAAACGCAGAGGAATACAAAGACGCCCAGCTATTTGCAGCCAACCAATCCCGTTCCGGGAGTCATAAAATAATTGAAATAATGACCTCCTGGTGGACTCTGCCTCTTAAAGGGCCAACCACCTCGACTCTGCCAGACCAAGGACGGAGCCTCCACCGGCTGGATCTCCAGAGCCCACAAACCCCGTTCAGACCACCAAGTCACGGGCATGTCTCTCTCAGAGCTGCGTTAAAGGATGCAGCCACATCCATGTTTACAGCAGCTCAATTCACAACAGCTAATCTGTGCAGCCAACCTAGGTGCCCTTCAACAGATGGATGGGTAAAGAAAATGCGGTACGTATAGAAAATGGAATATTACTAGGCCATGAAGAAGAATGAAATCACGGCACTGGCTGGTGAACGGATGGAGCCAGAGACTATCATGCTACGTCAAATAAACCAATTCCTCCAAAAAACAAAAGCCAGCTGTTTTCTCTGACAGGTGGATGCTAACTCACCATGGGGGCTGTGCTAGGGAAGAATCGAGGTACTCTGGATTAGGCAGAGGGGATTGAAGGGAGGGAAGGGGTGTGGGTGATGAATCCGACATGATCACCCTATGTGCACACATTGGACTCCATGACCAGTGTGATTCTACCTCTCGGCTTCTTCTCCCCGAGGATCCCCAGGCGCACGGGGGACACCCACCGTCGTATGAAGCCGGTGGCCTCCACCGTGAGCCTCTGGGTGAGGTTGTCGAAGGACAGCGGCTGCTGCGTGACGGCGTAGCCCCTCATCAGGAAGCAGTTGAGCGGTGGGAAGAAGTGCAGGAAGCAGAGGAAGAGGAGCAGCAGCAGGGCCATCAGGAGCAGCAGGCCCAGGAAGACGGCCAGGGGCACCCGCAGCAGCCCCAGGCAGCGCAGCGCCCCCAGGGTCAGCACCGCCAGCCCGAGGACCTGCAGCGGGACCCACACCAGCCAGCGGGTGGCCGAGGCGAAGACGGTGCCCTCCCCGGGTTTGCAGTCCCTCAGGTTGCTCAGGGGTACCCCAAAGAACTCGTCAAAGCCGTGGCGCAAGGGGTGGTGGCAGAAGTCGGTCCTGTTGTGACAGTTCATGCCCAGGTGCCACTTCCCTGGGAAGACAAGAGGGGGGGAGGGGGACAACTTGAGTCCCGGCGTCTCCGATCCACGCACCCCCGCCCCGACCCCCCAAAAGGACAAGGGACCTGGAGATTCCAACCCACAAGCAGACGTGCTGAGTGGCTGAGGGCCTCGCCAAGTTGCAGAGGCTGGCTTTGAACTTGCGATCCTCCTGCCTCAGCCTCCTGAGCCGCGGGGATCACAGCTGTGCCCCACCGCGCCTGGCTGAGAGGATGCGTTTGACACCATCTGGGATTCATCAGGTGAGCAGCTTAACGCCCATCAGTAAGCACAAGGGGACATCATTGAGGTGCATGGGACCGTCTCCCACAACTGAAAATATGATCGGACGGTGGGCACGTGTAGGTTCATAAGCGCCCTCTGTGCATATTCAGCTGCTTGTCTATCATCTGCCGTGACTCTCTCCGCCGCCATATTATCCATCGTCTGTCTACGGATCACTGGCTCATTCACGTTTCATCCCTCTACCCATTCTTCCTTCCGTCTGCCCGCCCACCCATTTATCATTATCTACCCGTCCGCCAGTCTACTTCTCCCATTCACTCTATCCGTCCATCATCCATCAACCCACTCTGTCCATCCACGGAGGTGTGCATTACCTTTCTGTACGTCCATCCACACATTTTCTGTCTGCTCCTCCATCCACTGTATCTATCTATCTATCTATCCATTCTCTAACTACTCTATCCTATCTAACCCATCCTATCTATCTATCATCTATCAATCATCTATGCACTGTTGTATCTGTCCATCCATCCATCCATCCACCCATCCATCCATCCACCCATCCATCCATCCACCCATCCACCCACCCATCCATCCACCCATCTATCCATCCACCCATCCGTCCATCCATCCATCCACCCATCCGTCCATCCATCTGTCCACCCATCCATCCATCCACCCATCCATCCACCCATCCACTC
>NC_135494.1:4469020-4520010 GCF_052094955.1 Ictidomys tridecemlineatus | reverse complement strand
TCAATTCCCTCCCTCGAAAGATAAGCGAGCAAGGAAACAAGTCATGTATGCCGTTTTGCGGGTTTTTTCCATGATTACTTATTGCATGTTTTTGATTGGCACCTCGCGCTTGTGAAGGTTTATGAGATACAACACGCTCGTCTGATGCACGTATGTATTCGGTGGCGATCAACCCCAGGACCCCAAGTCCATCCATCCCCCCGAACGCCGATCATTTCTTTCTTATGAGTAGATTCAGAAGCCTCTCTAGTAAAATGAGCCCAGAATTGAAAGTCGGGTCTGGATCCACCCGGGGTCACCAGCTAGCGGGTTTCATCCATGAGCTCCGACCCCCTTCTGAATCCCTCTCCTCCCCATCATCCTGAGATGCCGCCTTGACCGCAGGGGACTCAGTTAGGATAACGGAAATAAAAGGTTGCCAGGATGGATAAAGTGGTAGACAGAGGTCACTTGCTGGCGGACCTAACCAATTTTCCGCCACCCAAAGCAATTCACCAGCAGATCCACCAGATCCATTTCCATTCCATAAATGCATATGGCGGCCATCCCGGGAAGAAGAGGGTGGGGCGGTCTTGCGGTTGAGTGGGACACAGAACCATGCAACAGCGCTCTGATGGTCCCATCGGGGATTCGCAGGTAGAGAACAGTTCTGAGAACCCCCAGCTCAATTGGGGTCGTTCCTCTAGCACTGGATTTGTGCGCTGGTTTTTTTTTTTTTTTTTTTTTTTTTGATCCTGCCACTTGACTGAACTGGTTTGTTAGTCCAACAGCCTTCTGTAGGGCTTCCTATATAAAGACGCTCTCTCTTGCAAACAAGGATCCGTTAACTTCCTGCTTTCCAGTGGGCATGCCCATTTTCTTTTCTTTTTCTTGTCTAATTGCACTGGCTACGACTTCTACTAATGCCTGATGGATCTAAAAAGAACCAGAAGAGGGAATTTGGTGTTTGTGACCTTGCTTTGGGTGTTTCTCCCTGCTCTCCCGGGGGGAAAAATCTAGCTCCCTGCAGGCTGGGGCTGGTCTTTCCAATGGAAGGTGTAAATTCAATATGGCGCCCCTGGAGGAACAAGGGCCAAGATTTTTATGTACAGATTCTGGGCCAATGAAAACCTGTCTCTAAATAAAATCTAAAAAAACAAGGTGACATCGACCCTTGCTGGTAGAATAGTCTTGCCCAGCTCCGTGGCACGGCACAGCACTAACGACACTTCCAAACCGTGACCGGGGTGGCGATTATGAGGGCCAGGGTGTGAGTTATCATCTAGCCCACGTGGTGAGGAAGGTGTGGGGTTCGAAGTTTGTGAAGAGCCACTTAGAATCTCGCTGCATATAAATTAGCACCACCTGAAGTCACCGGATGACCTCTTCCTTTTTTTAAATCCATTTTTCCCTACAAGCAAGCCTCAGAGAAAAAGGGGTTTATAAAGATGTCTCGAACGAACAGAGTCAGTTGATGCAAAAGTACTTAAAAATCAAATGGAAGTATACCATTCCAACCTATGAGGAGCACAGCACATTCACAGAAAACCTGCATAATTTCCCCCTTTAAAAATCAAATTATTTCTTTTTTCTGAACACCCTTAATTTGGCATAAGAGCCAAGAAAATAAAATTAATTTTTTTTTTGGAGAAATGAGCTATTCCTAAAACACCATTATTATGAAGAAGGGAGACAAAGGAACATTCTCCTAACTGGAGATGCAATTATATTCAATTTGTTCATTAAGAGAAACATGAACGCTGCTGCTGACGTAACGGGAAACTTCACCTTGGCGGGGGAGGGGGGGGGGAAATGTTCCCCATCGGTTTTTCTCAAGGTGTGATCCATGAAGAAAGGCAGCCGCCGCGTGCAAAACTGGCAAAAAACCAACTGTAGCCGGCATCGCTGCCGGCTTCTTCAATGCCTCAGCAAATCACTTGTCATTTTTCTGAGACAAGCGTTCGGGTGTCTCTGCTTCTGCTAAACCCCTTCTAATAGGCTACTCAGCCCGAGCGGATACCTGGCTCTTTGTATTTTAAAACACGCTCAGGGACACCCAACTAGATTCTGCAAGAAGACCACTCTCCCGTGGACTGCACCTTGCTTTTCTGCCTCCTCTCGGTTGGACAAAGTGGAGGCGCAGAGACCCAAGGGTCCAGACCCCGTGCCTGCTGTTCAGGTAGCCGGCCACGTTGGCACCCGTCACTCCATCCTGGTTTCTGCCATCCAACCACCAAAGGGCCCCTTCCATGTCTACAGCCCCGTGATGTCTGCGATCCTTTCATCCGACGGCTTTTCTCGGGTCTCACTGGAACGGACTCCATTGCTTTCTAACAAGGAAGGACCGGGGCGAACACGGTGAAGTATCAGCACACAGTGAGGAGTTCAACAGACAGTGTGCAAAGCAGGGACAGAGGGGTACGTGACATCCCTTGGTGTTCAGCTGCTGACATGAACGTGCTCCCTGATTTTCAGGGGACGGCTCTGCCTGTCTCCACGGGCGCTCGTTAGCAGAGATGCACTTGGAGACTGCATCTCTGGAAGACAGCTCCCAGAAAAATGGAGGGCGCTATGCACCCCCAAATTGGAAAAGATTGGGACAGCGTCTGGCGGGACGGAGTCTTCTAATGCACTGTGCATGTGGCTGGGTCGTGTGACTAATGAGCAGCAAATATATAATTCATCATATTCATCATGAATAGTACTTATTGTAAAAAATTGGTACCAACTGTGCAATTATAAAGGGGAATTGTAGAAAATGAGAAGCCGCATGCTTAGCTGCTATGAATATCAATCTCAGGGACTCCTGACCACTGTTAGAGCATTCTCTATCTTGGCTCTTTGCGAGATTGAAATTTACAAACATACAGACACTTTCAGAGAAGCTGTACAACAGGTTCGGTAACTCCGCGTGGTATTTTGCTGTCTTTGCTCCTGTTTATGAAACATAACAGATGAGAACTTTTATTCATCACACGATTTATCACCGAATTCTAAATAAGTGAAAACATGCACTTTTGGCACACTGTGGACATAAATTATAAGTGTGTGTGTGTGTGTTACCACATGCGTGTGCATATATATATAGAACAGCATATGCCAATCCATACAACTTCCTTTGTTTATGTATAGGTAGGCACAGATAGATAAACAGAGCATACATCTAGATATAAGCATAGATCATACACATGTATACATATGGCATCTTATTTCAGTCAGCTTTATCATTGCTGTGACCCAAAGACCTGACAAGTATAATTCTTGAGGACAAAAAGTTTATTTGGGGGCTCCTGGTATCAGAGGTTCAGTCCATGGTTGGCCAACTCCATGGCTCTGGCCCAAGGGGAGCAGAACAAGATGGCGGCAGGGCCTGGAGGAGGAGAGCAGCTCAGGACAGGGCACCAGGGAGCAGAGAGAGCTCTGCCCACCAGGGACAGGACAGAGACCCCCAAGGCACAGCCCAGGGACCCCTCCTCCAGCCACACCCCACCTGCTGCAGTCACCACCCAGTGAGTCCATCCAAGTGGATTAATCCACTATTAGGTTACACCAGGGAGCAGAGAGAGCTCTGCTCACCAGGGACAGGACAGAGACCCCAAAGGCACAGCCCAGGGACCCCTCCTCCAGCCACACCCCACCTGCTGCAGTCACCACCCAGTGAGTCCATCCAAGTGGATTAATCCACTATGAGTCTACACCCAGTGAGTCCATCCAAGTGGATTAATCCACTGGTTACATTAAGGCTCTCATGACTTGATCATTTCATCTCTGAACATTCTCGTACGAGCTCCCATTGGAGCTTTTTTGGATGCTTCATATCTGAACCATAACACACCTGAAACAAGTATTTGAAAGGTCAATGTACATCAATGCTTCCTAAAAGTTAGCATTCCAATGTTTTCACAAACATCACCAAACAATGAACTCCTGATGTTTTTTGTTTGTTTGTTTGTTTTTAATTTTCCTACTAAATAGTTGAATCTATAACACACAGTTCTGTGTTTCTATTTCACGGCCTCCTTGGAAGGCAAGAGATGATGAGCAGTTCACCCACTCTGTGCAAAACAGTTCATAATTATAGTGTGCCAATGTTTAGTCACAGTATCATGCTCCCTAGAAGATACGCAATGTCATGAAGTCTCGATCAGGCATCCGATTGTTAAAACTGTATTTGTGCAATGAGTGGGTTGCCTTTTTAATGCAAGTAGTTACCTTAATGATAAACGGCACTTTTCTTTTTCTCCCGTCTGCAAACCCAAGAGCAAAGTGCATTTTTTCAATGGAATGGCACCCTCCGAAGAAGCAGGCACATTTGTAAATGTGAATAACAAACGTTGGTCATGCCCATAAGCAATTCTGTTCCCTTTAGTGTTCTTGTGCTTTGGGAGACGGAATCCTTTGCAAATATTTTCTTTTTTTCTGAAGTCTGTTCTGGTCTCTGAGTGTGCGTGATGCCTCTCAAGCTCAGTGCACTGGGGCCGGTTATAGTAAGCGACCACAGTGGGCATTCCTCCTCCAAACACACTTGATGTACACTTGAGGGAGCTCAATGCTGGCACCCAATGCTGCATCCTCTCGATGCAATTTTGGTCTTGACTTCGTAAGCATAATAAAGTGGTTCTTAACATATTCCCCTCAGGGAATATGGAACGTTGTTGGTCTTGGAGAAGAGTGGACAGACGGGTCATTGGGATAGGATACAGAGGAAAGGGTGAGAAGGGGAGGTTACCTTATTTGGGAAGAGCCAACTGCAGAAGGATTTTGTAAGAAAGACACATGTAAGAACGTACTGAAACTTTGACATTGACCACAGGGTGAGCTTGCAACTGCTCCCTTCTCTCTGCCTTTTCCTATGACAGACACAAGTTTAAAGACAAAAAAAAAAATTCCCTATGAAGGTCACATCCCCATAGGACCTAAGGGATGCTCAGGTTTGAAGTCATGGGTTAGGGGACGGAATCCCGACAGGAAGGAGTACAGAGAAGATAGGGATCTTGAAGACTGCCTTAAGAGCGATAACGAGCTAAGGGCCACGGGGCCGCCACTGATTCAGGATCAATTCTCCTTCCTTGGTCGCCATCTCCTCCTCCCTTGTAGCCTCTTCCCTACCCTCTACAACTATCCACTCTCCTTTTGTTTCTTCTGTCCTCTTAGTTCCTTTCCTGTTGAACAAAAAGATGCGTCTTTCCTTGCATGTCCACAACGGCTTCCAACATGACACCTGGCCTTAGGAAACCACAGCAAGATGCATTCAGGAAACAAGTTCTGGGGCGACTTTCATGTCCTTTGCTCGAGGTATCCGAGGATCAGAGCTAGAAATAATAACACAATGTGACTCCACCTCCGGAGGCCGTTTCGGCAAATAGGCATTGCTTGGGGACCTTCCGGGGGGGAGGAACAGAGCTCCGTATGGACCCCCCTCCTCCAGCCTCACCCCGCCTGCTACAGTCGCCATTCCCACTATTCAGTCCGAAAGCCTGGAACTCGGTCTCCACCTCCTATCAGTTAGGTTTCCCCACAGACAACATGTAGGGATCAGATCCACTCAGGAACTGGAGGGGGGGAGTCCGAGAGTCAGAGTTATGGCACCACAGCAGCCCCTGTGCAAAGCAAAGCAACAAGTGCCCACTAAGCCACAGAATAGCAGTGTCCTCTGTCCCATTGACACATTCCAGGGGCACACAGTGAGGTTACCCTATCACTCCAAGGAGACCACAGAAGACATTAAAGACCAGAGACCCGTTAGCGGACATGGGCCTGCCAGGAGATTCCCGAGTCGTCATTTCTACGGATGGTTTGTGTGCATTGCGGTCCCAACTGGGGACAGGCAGGACACATACTGAACTCTCCAGGATCTCCTGAGCCGGACGGCATGCTCCCTCCTTTGAGTGTCAAAATCCTTTGCAATGAAACGCTGTGCAACGGATACCCCTTTGGAGTATGTGTTTATCCACGTACAACTTGCGGGTGCGATTGCGTGAGATTTCTCTCAGCATCACGTCCTACAGGTTCATCAGTGTTGTCACAAACGGCAGCCTTTTTGAAGGCTGAATACTATTCTATTATCGATCACAATTTTTCATCCATTCATCCATTTTTTTTTTTTTTTGGACAGGCACTTAAGTCGTTTCTTCCTGCACCTTGGCTTTTATGAATAATACGGCACTGAACATGGGGGCACGGGTGTCTCCAGGAGGTGACGATTTCATTTCCTTTGGGCATGTACCCAGGGGAGAGGTGGCGGGGCCCTCGGGTCGCTTCTTTCTAGATTCTTTAGCATCCTCTGTATTGTATCCCTTAATAGGAAGATATTTTTTAAGACAAGAAAGGTAACTCAGAGAGGAGTGAGTTGAACGTTTTCCTGTAGCGCCTCTTAACGGGGTTAGTAATTGGCATGCCGAGGGTAGATTAATCAGGACGCGCTGCCTCAAGAACTGTGTTGGATTCAGACCATGTTTGACAGGTGCCATCGCCTGGAATCAGCCACTTTTCACTCGGGGCAGGAAACAGTCATAGAGGCGTCTTTAAACTTGACTTTCGTTGTTTTTTTTCTTTTTGCAAATTCAAATGTGTGTCTGCAGAAGAGAGGATTCCCCTGTTGGCTCAGAGACCAGAGCCTCGTGGAAAGCAATGAACAGGATCCTATAAGAGCTGCCCAACGGTGCCCATCCTCGTCCTCCCAGGTGGGCGGCATAGCAAGAAGAATCACGGAATCATTCCTTTGCAACCAGGCGATTCCATGCGTCCATAAGCAACACGGTCATCTAAGATGCCCAGGAGCCGAAATCAAACAGAAAGAGGGACAGACAACCCCAAAGAGAGAACCATCCTCCTCTTCCTCCTCCTTTGCAAATGGCTTGGCGTGGAGCCCCTTGCTCTGCCCCTCACGGAGGGAGCGCTCTCGGCAGGAAGACGATCATGAACCCGCCACTTGGCGACAGGATGTAATGATGGGCCACTGAGATGTTTGCAAAGAGATTTGCATCTTCCATGGAAATCACCCAGCGACGGCCCATTTAAGAAGCCAGTACCACCCCAATGCGGGCCGGGAGAAGGCGTGAGGCCAGCTCTCTCCGACTTCCCAACTTGGGTTATTCTGAGCACCATGTGACAGTCCTGGCTTCCCGTCTGTGGGAATCTCTTCCTCTCAAAACCAGTCCTACCACGGCGACCCCACCTGCCTGGGGCCTTGGGCTGAGCAAGTGGAGGTGGGCGCCATCTTGAATATGCAGGAGAATGAGCTGGCTAGACCCTTTTCTTCAGATAGACAGACAGACAGACAGACAGATACATACAAAGATGATAGCTGGATGGACAGGTGATAGACACGTAGAGATTGGCATCATGACAGGTATCGATTTCTATCATCTATCACTATCTATCCACCAATCATCTATATTTCTATCATTGATTTACTTATTTCTCTCTCCATCTATCTATCCATCCATCCATTCATCCACCTTCTATCATTATTTATTTCTTTAAATCTGTATCTATCAGCCTATCATTCTCTGACATATCCATCCATCCATCCATCCATCCATCCATCCATCAGCCATCCATCCATCCATTCTCTCTCATTATCTCTCTCTGTTACCCACCATTATCTGTCTCCCTATTTATGCATCATCCACATCGATTTGCCTATCAACTACTTTTTGGTGATTATCTATCTATCTATGCATCATTATTTATCCATCTTGCCTATCGTCTCTCTCATTGATCTCTATATATTTATCTACCATATACCTAGCTATTGTTGATTTGTTAATCCTTCCATCCATCTCTCCATTCTTCTTTCCATCTCTCTGCTTTGCATCATCTACATCTATCAATCATCTCTCTGTGTATCCACTGTACCCATCTACTATCTATCCATCCATCTATCCATCCATCCATCCATCCATCCATCCATCCATCTATCCATCCATCTATCCATCCATCCATCCATCTATCCATCCATCCATCCATCCATCCATCCATCCATCTATCCATCCATCCATCCATCCATCCATCTATCCATCCATCTATCCATCCATCCATCCATCCACCCATCCATCCACCCACCCATCCATCCATCCACCCATCCATCCATCCACCCATCCATCCATCCATCTATCCATCCATCTATCCATCCATCCATCCATCTATCCATCCATCTATCCATCTATCCATCCATCTATCCATCCATCCATCTATCCATCCATCCATCCATCTATCCATCCATCCATCCATCCATCTATCCATCTATCCATCCATCTATCCATCTATCCATCCATCTATCCATCTATCCATCCATCTATCCATCCATCCATCCATCTATCCATCCATCCATCCATCCATCCATCCATCCATCCATCCATCCATCTATCCATCCATCTCTCCATCCATCCATCCATCTATCCATCCATCCATCCATCCATCTATCCATCTATCTATCTATCAATCAATCATATATCCATCTGCTCTATTTATCTGTCCTTGATCTACTTATCTATTATTATCTTTCCATCCGTCCAGTCTACCTACCTGTCTTCTATCAATCTCCATCTCTCTCTCTCCTTTCTCTATATTTGCACTCAGTAGGGTCAGTTGCCCAATGTCTCTTGGAGAAAGGAAATTCAAACCACTGTGGCAAGAGCAAGCGCTGATACGAGGCATGACCCCAGCCTAGTCTCTTGCTGGGCACAGCCAACACCTTCTGCCTTCACTCTCAACCTGAACCACCTCTGTGCAAAATTCAGTTTGAACCAGAACCTCCCACCCTCCATGTCTGATGACCCGATTCTCTAAAAGATGTGCCAGGCTCAAGCGTGCAACCCTCCCTGACACATCTCCAGAAGGCAAGACGGGGGTGGATACGTCCATATGGCTCTCCAGTGTGTTGGCTTGACGTGTGCAAACACAACCGGCGCCCAAGCACAAGATGGCGCCCAAGCACAAGATGGCGCCCACTGATCATCTTCCAGGGTGGACAGTGGTGTAAGAATGAAGAGTGGCCCAGTGGGCTAGGGGGACAAGGAAAAAAATTACAACGGAAGCCTGGCACAGATGCTCCTGCACCTACGATGGGCTACATCCCCAAAAACCCGCCACAGAAACACAACGTCATCCGCCGAGAATTCACGGAGTACAACTCAGCTACTGCACCACTGGCTCAGCAACCCAGCACTCTGTAAAGTCCACCGATTCCCCTTGTGGGTCTCGAATTCCAGGAAAAATCCAAATTTGAAGTTTGAAGTTGGGTTTCCACTGCGTGCACACCACCCTCACCCGGTGAAGAAGGTGGAGACTCGTGACTCAAATGGTTACACACCAAAGATGACCTGCACCTTGTGGTCACCACTCCTGACGGATGTGTGAGTTCTTTTCACTCCACGAGCCAAGAGAAGACACCAAAGCTGACTAGGAGAAGGACTGGCCTGGCCCAGGGGGGTTTCCATTCAGGTCCAAAGATGGCAGGTCTGTGTTAGAGAATGGGGGTCCATGAGGGTCTACTGGGGTCACCTGGTGCAGGAAGGCAGTGCAGGGCTGGCCGAAGGGAAGAGGGTCAGAAAGGAGGAGGGCAACAGGCCTCGGTTGTCAGGATTGCTCTGGGTGCCACCCCACAATGACTCAGAAAAGAGTGAGATTTGTCAAAGGAATGGGTGGAACTTCTGAGTTGGGAATATAGATGGATGGGTGGATGGGTGGATGGATGGGTGGATGGATGGGTGGACAGGTGGATGGATGGATGGATGGATGGGTGGATGGATGGATGGATGGACGGACAGGTGGATGGATGGATGGATGGATGGATGGGTGGATGGATGGATGGATGGACAGGTGGATGGATGGATGGATGGATGGGTGGATGGATGGATGGATGGACAGGTGGATGGATGGATGGATGGATGGATGGATGGATGGGTGAATAGGTAGATGGTTGGATGGATGGGTGAATAGGTGGATGGATGGATGTGTGGATAGATGGGTGGGTGGGTGGATGGGTGGGTGGGTGGGTGGGTGGGTGGATGGATGGATGGGTGGATGGATGGATGGATGGACAGGTGGATGGATGGATGGATGGATGGATGGATGGATGGGTGAATAGGTAGATGGTTGGATGGATGGGTGAATAGGTGGATGGATGGATGTGTGGATAGATGGGTGGGTGGGTGGATGGGTGGGTGGGTGGGTGGATGGGTGGATGGATGGATGGGTGGGTGGGTGGATGGGTCGGTGGATGGGTGGATGGATGGATGAATGGTGGATGGGTGGATGGGTGAGTGGATGGGTGGGTGGATGGATGGTAGATGGATGGATGGGTGGGTGGATGGGTGGATGGGTGGGTGGGTGGATGGGTGGATGGGTGGGTGGATGGGGGGGTGGTTGGGTGGATGGGTGGATGGATGGAGATACTTGGAGACTTGCACCCACAGTAGGTACACCTACAACTTAGAATGTCACAGACACCATGAGGAGCTTATGACAAACACGGGCCACCAAAGGGCAAACTGGCCCCTCATGCATCCTACACAGTGCCCCAGTCTGCAAGATGATGGCCCCAAACTTCAGCACCTTACGGTGAAAGCCAAACCTCCACCCTGACTTCTGATAATGAAAAAGGCACAGCTCAGAGAGATACAGTGACTTGTCCAGGGTCACACAGCCAGGAGGTTCAGAAGCCCTTTTTCAGAACCAGGTTGGTCCAACCTTTGGGGTCTGCCCTCAGGTGGGTGCAAAAGCTCCGCCCACTTCTCAGAGAGTAAGATCAGAGGGTGTTTCATTTCCATGACAAAATGAGGAGGCAGCTTGAGCCAGACTGGGTCTGATCCAGGGCTGGCTTCATAGATGTGTGTGGGCTTGTCTCCCAGAGAGTCCCATGCCTATAATCCCAGCGGCTTGGGAGGCTGAAGCAGGAGGATTTCAAGTTGGAGGCCAACCTCAGCATTTTAGGGAAGCCCTGAACAACTTGGCGAGAACCTGCCTCAACTTAAAGAAATTAACTAATTAATTGAAAGGTCTGGGGATGTGGCTCAGTGGCTAAGCACCCTTGGGTTCAATCCCTGGTACCAAAACAAAACAAACAAAGACAAAAAAACAAATAAACATGAAAAACAAAGAAAGTGAGAGGTGGTGCAATGGCAGGCATGCCTGTCGTGGCAGCCACTTGGGAAGCTGAGGCACCTAAATTCCAGGTCGGCCTCAGGAATTTAGCAAGAACTTTATCTTTAAAATAAAATAAAATTAAATTAAAATAAAAAATGCTGGGGATGTAGCTGAGTCACGAGGCACACCTGTTTTCCAGGAAAGTAGAATGTTGTTCAAAACTCCTTGAGATGGCATCATTGGGCATCATTTCCAAAACAACCCCAGGTGCCAATATTTCCCCATCAGGCATTAAGTGTTCTGCTGATTACAATCAAGTCATGCAAATCCCCTCAAGCACCACCCTTATTAGAAATCAATCTGTGTAAAACCATTCCTCGCCATTGACATCAAAAGGAAAATGAGGAGAAGCATATATGGATGTAAATAAGTCAGCATTCCAAATAGATCAGCGGAGGAGGGATCCATTTAAAGCAGCAAACTCTTAGGGCAGGAATGCAAGCGGAACATTCCATGCCTGACCCCCTACGAACTCGCATAAGTGAAATGCAGATAGCGGTACTAAACACACTGTATAAAATTACCTGGGCACATGGCCCTCGCCACCGGTAATCCAAGCCATTCCAGAGGCTGAGGCAGGAGGATGGCGAGTTCAAAGCCAGCCTCCGCCAAAGGGAGGCCGTCAGCAGCTCAGGGAGACCCTGTCTCTAAATAAAACGCAAAAGAGGGCTGGGGACGGGGCTGGGGGTCGAGTGGCCGTGAGTTCAATCCCCAGTACCAAAAAAAGAACTATGTGCATATGTGTTCCAGGTGTGTGTACACACGCATCTGAAGCAAGACGACACTCTTTATTTGTGATTCATTGGGGGACTCATGACGGTTATTTCGAGATTTTTGGTTTTTTTTTACACATTGGTGCACTTACCAGATTTCCTACTCATTTAAAACGAGGGGGAAAAGAGTACAAAGCAGAATTTAGCCACATTGTCTTCCTGCTGATGAGACGCGCTCCAGTTCAACTTCCAGAGCTCCTCCAACTTGATCGATTTGTGCTAATGGGACGGAAAAGAAAAGGAGCCCGGGTTTCGAGTGGCCTTGAAGAGACCCCGATGCAGACAACTCCCGTCTGATGAGCCCTCGCGGCTGCAGCTGGCCCTCGTGAGATATAATTATGAAAAGAAAAAGAAAAAGAATACGGTTCCCCTTTAGAGAGATTTGTTGCGCCCTTATTCTCTTCTGCACAATCGCGGCAAAACGCCGAACCTGTCGCAGAGAACGGAATGGACACAGAGGTTTTCTGTGGCGGAAAGAGGCTCTGATGGATAACAGGACGGTAGCCAACACACCGTAGGTCTCAGCTCCCTCTCTTTCTTTTGGTACCAGAGATTGACCTCAGGGACCCTCGACCCCTGAGCCCCGTCCCCAGCCCTATTTTGCATTTTATTTAGAGACAGGGTCTCCCTGAGCTGCTTAGGGCCTCGCTTTGGTGGAGGCTGGCTTTGAACTTGCGATCCTCCTGCCTCAGCCTCCCGGGCCGCTGGGATGATAGGCAGGCGCCACCGCACTCAGCTCAGTGATGGATTCTAATTAAGAGCACGGTGAGCTAGCTGCCGAGGAGGGATTTAACCAGGGAGACAGTGGGCAGGACTGTGGGGGTCATTTCCAAGAGGGACCCTGCCAAGTCCTTACCCCGAGGAGGCGCAGGATCTCCAAAGTCTTGCCTGAGACAAAGTCTTGGCTGAAACAATCTGTTTAGGTACCCTGTCCCTACTGCCCACCTACTACATCTATCTACTACGTCTATCTGCCACCTAGACGTCCATCTCTAATCCGCCATCTACCTACCCACCTCTACCTACATCTTTCTAATCACCTAGAGGTACACTTATAACCTACCACCTCCCTATCATCTACTTACATCCACACACCTAGTCATTTAGCTGTTATCTATTAATCAGCTAAGCTATCTATCTATCCTTATATTCCACCTGTTTCTACCTTGGTCCACTCAACCATCCCCTCCCTCCTTCCCTGTCTTGGAACTACCTACCTATTCTATCCATCTATCTATCTATCTATCCATCCATCTGTCCATCCATCCATCTGTCCATCCATCCATCTGTCCATCCATCCATCTATCCATCCATCTTATCTATCTATTTCTATCTATCTATCCATCCATCCATCCATTCATCCATATATCTACCCATTCGTCCCTCCATCTGTCCATCCATCCATCTTATCCATCTTATCTATCTATCTATCTATCTATCTATCTATCTATCTATCTATCTATCTATCTATCTATCCATCCATCCATCCATCCATCTGTCCATCCATCCATCCATCCATCCATCCATCCATCCATCCATCTGTCCATCCATCTGTCCATCCATCCACCCACCCACCCATCCACCCATCCACCCATCCACCCATCCATCCACCCATCCACCCACCCATCCATCCACCCATCCACCCATCCATCCACCCATCCACCCATCCACCCATCCATCCATCCATCCATCTGTCCATCCATCCATCCATCCATCCATCCACCCACCCATCCATCCATCTGTCCATCCATCCATCCATCCCTCCATCTGTCCATCCATCCATCCGTCCATCCATCTGTCCATCCATCCATCCATCCCTCCATCTGTCCATCCATCCATCCGTCCATCCATCTGTCCATCCATCCACCCATCCACCCACCCACCCACCCATCCATCTGTCCATCCATCCATCCATCCATCCATCTATCTAACCATCCATCCATCCATCTGTCCATCCATCCATCCATCTTATCTATCTATCTATCCATCTACTCTCTCTTATGTGTCTGTATGTCTGTCCATCCACCCATTCACCCACCCAAGTCTCCATTTATTCCACGTATCCACATAGGCATCTATTTACCTTCTACACACCTACTTACCTGTTTACCCATCTAGCACACTGTCTGTCCATTGGCGCACACCTACCTATCTATCCACCTAATCGTCTATTTATCTACTTAACAACTAAGTACACACCTACCCACTTATTTGCTGGATCTATCCACCTACCTACCACCCACCTACCGATTCGCCCACCGATTCCATCTGTCTGTCCGTCTGCCCATCCGCCCACTCCCCTGCCTACTTCCTTACTCACTGATTTATTGGAGGGATCTGTCCATGTAGCTGTGGACCTGTCTATCAACTCATCCATCTCCTTTCCCGCGACCTAACGTGGTCGTTCCCATCGCGACTCTAGGTTTTCCGCTCGGAGATTTCAGAGCCACCACGCAGAATCCACATTTTTCTGCCAAGTCTGGTGAACGTTGGGTCTTAAGGGAAATCGTATCAGTTACATCAAGGGACATTGCTGAGTCTTTAGTGGCACGACCAAAGAGCCACGGCAACCAAAATGTGAGTTAAATCATAGTTTTAAAAGACCAGGAAGAAAACGGGGGATCGGAAACTCATCCTGGATATCCTTAAAACGTGGAACCCACAATGACCTTTAAAATAAGGGGAATAACTAGTTTAGTCTTGACTTTTTATGATTTTAATTTTTCTTTTGAAGTGGAGACTGATCCCAGGGTAACTCTACCCATGAGCGACCTTCCCAGCCACTTTTAGTTTTAATTTTGAGACAAGGTCTTGCTGCGTTGCTCAGGATGGCCTCCAGTTGGGGATCCTCTTGCCTCAGCCTCCGCAAGTCTTAAACGAGGGGCTGGGGTTGTGGCTCAGCGGTAGAGCGCTCGCCTAGCACGCTTGAGTCCGCCTGATACTAAAAAATAAATATTAACCTAGGTTTTAATCCATAAAATGCAAGAATTTTAACAATGTGATACTGAACGGTGAGTTTCCATGCTATCAGCAAGTTCAGAGTTTGATAAAAATAGAGATACAAAATAGTAGAGGTCTAGAAAAATGACGGCATCAGCCGCACCGACAGGCGATTATTTTAAACCCGGAAGACTCCGCTCCTGAATCATAACATCGCTCTAATATGGGACATTTCACTACTGCCGTCCAGTACTCCATCCTAATATACACCGGACAATTCCAAGTCGTGGGGCGCTGGATCCCTTCCTCATCGACTTCATATTTTATATTCGTGTTGTCCATCGACGCCCCAAATGGAGGACTTCCACGGAACCTTCCAGAGGGCCCTCCTACAATAAAGGGGTTCCCACAGAACTTTTGACTCGGCCTCCCCGGGGTACACGGGATGCACACAGGCCAACGCACCTTGGGTTTTTTTCATTATTGATCTCTCTTCTTGCCGTGCTCTGTCCCAGTAGAACCCAGAAAGTGGACAGGAACATTATTTCCTCTCTGCCTCCGTCTCTCCCTTCCTCTGAGCTTACAGATGTTTTTCATGTGGACGTACACGTTATGATGGAGACGCGAGGTGTCCCCCAAAAGCTCATGTGTGGTATGCTACGAGAAAGTTCAGCAGGGAAATGGTTGGGTTAGGAGAGGTGTAGACTAATAGTGGATTAATCCACTTGGATGGACTCACCAGGTGGTGACTGCAACAGGTGGGGTGTGGCTGGAGGAGGGGGTCCCTGGACTGTGCCTTTGGGGTCTCTGTCCTGTCCCTGGTGAGCAGAGCTCTCTCTGCTCCCTGGTGCCCTGTCCTGAGCGGCTCTCCTCCTCCAGGCCCTGCCGCCATCTTGTTCTGCTCCCCTTGGGCCAGAGCCATGGAGTCGGCCACCAGGGACTGAACCTCTGAATCCATGAGCCCCACATACACTTCTCTTCTTCTAAAAGCTCATGTGTGAGACACTACAAGAACCTTCAGAGGGGAAATGAGTGGGTTGTGAGAGGTGTAACCTACTCAGTGGATTAATCCACTTGAATGGACTGAATGGTGACTGCAGCAGGTGTGGTGTGGCTGGAGAAGGGGGTCCCTGGGCTGTGCCTTTGGGGTCTCTGTCCTGTTCCTGGTGAGCAGAGCTCTCTCTGCTCCCTGGTGTAGACTCATAGTGGATAAATCCACTTGGATGGACTCACTGGGTGTAGACTAATATTGGATTAATCCACTTGGATGGACTCACGGGGTGGTGACTGCAGCAGGTGGGGTGTGGCTGGAGGAGGGGGTCCCTGGGCTGTGCCTTTGGGGTCTCTGTCCTGTCCCTGGTGGGCAGAGCTCTCTCTGCTCCCTGGTGCCCTGTCCTGAGCTGCTCTCCTCCTCTAGGCCCTGCCGCCATCTTGTGAAATGACTGGGTTATAGAGAGGTGTAGACTAATAGTGGATTAATCCACTTGGATGGACTCACTGGGTGGTGACTGCAGCAGGTGGGGTGTGGCTGGAGGAGGGGGTCCCTGGGCTGTGCCTTTGGGGTCTCTGTCCTGTCCCTGGTGGGCAGAGCTCTCTCTGCTCCCTGGTGCCCTGTCCTGAGCTGCTCTCCTCCTCCAGGCCCTGCCGCCATGTTGTTCTGCTCCCCTTGGGCCAGAGCCATGGAGTTGGCCAACTGTGGACTGAACCTCGGACACCAGGAGCCCCACATAGACTTCTCTTCTTCTAAAAGCTCATGTGTGAGACACTATAAGAACCTTCAGAGGGGAAATGAGTGGGTTGTGAGAGGTGTAACCTACTCAGTGGATTAATCCACTTGAATGGACTGAATGGTGACTGCAGCAGGTGGGGTGTGGCTGGAGGAGGGGGTCCGTGGGCTTGCCTTTGGGGTCTCTGTCCTGTTCCTGGTGGGCAGAGCTCTCTCTGCTCCCTGGTGTAGACTCATAGTGGATTAATCCACTTGGATGGACTCACTGGGTGGTGACTGCAGCAGGTGGAGTGTGGCTGGAGGAGGGGGTCCCTGGGCTGTGCCCTTGGGGTCTCTGTCCTGTCCCTGGTGGGCAGAGCTCTCTCTGCTCCCTGGTGCCCTGTCCTGAGCTGCTCTCCTCCTCCAGGCCCTGCCGCCATCTTGTTCTGCTCCCCTTGGGCCAGAGCCATGGAGTCGGCCAACCGTGGACTGAACCTCGGACATCGTGATCCCAAATCAACTTCTCCTCCTCTACGATTGTTTTTCTCAGGTCTTTTATTCACAGCACCAAAAAAAAAAAAAAAGGCTGACTAACACCATACATCTGCGTGGATAGAGATAAATCGCAGTTGCACACGCTTCATTCTTTCTACATGATTGCAATATAAAACGATAAGAGATAATGTTTGCATTGACGCATCATGATTTGTGTGTGTGTGTGTGTGTGTGGTGTAGGATGGAAAGTCAGACGGAATGCCCTCGGCCACTGAGCTGCACCCCAGCGCCTGTCGATGATCTATCCCAAGATGCATGGATCACAACGTTCCCCTCCCAATTCTTCCGCACAAGACTCCCCCAGTAAGGACCCTTCCTTTGAAACCACGTCTGCACCGTCAGCGAGGCAAGGTGAACACGGATTTAAGCAACTCAGCTCCCAGAGAGACCCCCAAAGACGGGATTCAGGCTGCAGGGTCTTGGTCGGGACCCCACACGGGTGACCCTGAGTTCTTCTAATGAGTCCATGGCCAGAGGAGGACGGTGCCCGATGCCCAGCACTGGGCATCCCCTGGGTAAGGCCCTGGGCGCTCCCTTCCTCCTTCGCCACGACCTTCCGTTTGACTTTTCTCCTTTATCTTCTCCGGAGACGACAGCGTCATTCATCAGCCTTCATTTCTGTGGCTGGAATTAGCGTATCGACTCTAAAATTTGCTTCCTTTTAGGTGCACCGCACGCCCCGGAATATTCTAACCAGGGATCCACGGTCGACACGGGAAAGACCTTTCATGGCCACCGAAAAAATTCTCCTTTTCTCTCTCGCTGGGTCCGAAAAGTCTATTTTAATAACATCCCACATTTTTTTTTTTTATTTTTTAAAAAGAGGGGGACAAATTAGAAGCGCGTCCAAACAGCCCGGGAGAAGGGGCTCGGGTTGGGGAGACGTCATGGGAATTGTTAGCAGGTTTCTAGGAGGCGACGTCGGAGCCGGCCGCACGGAAAGACTCCCACTTTTCATCCCGGCGCCGTGAAGAAAGGAAAATGGATGCTGTCTCCGTGGACCATGAATTAATCATGAGCCTTTTCAGCCACCTATTTTTAATTAGCTACAGAGTCTGTCAATTTCTTTTCCAGGCCTCTCTGCAGCTGGGTCTAAAGGACGCCAATCTCCTTTGGAGGCTAAAATCACTCTCTCTCTCTCTCTCTCTCTCTCTCTGTATATATATATGCATTTGTCTGCAAAATTTATAGCCGTTTTCCAAATGGATTAAAAAAAAAACTGAAATAAAATTACTTGGCACGTGCTGAAGGCTTCCAAAGGCTAGATTAGAAACCGGCGCAGGATCTTGTAGGATCAATGACCTTCGGGAAATAAATGACCCTTGAAGACGGCCAAAGAGTCCTTGGTTTCCAAAACGGAGCAAAGGAACCGGGAGATCCTTTGGAAGAACAAAAGGAGCCAGTGCCTCTGTTCAGCTGCTCCGCTTTAGGGATGAGGAAGTAGAAGCCCAAGCTTTTAGCCACAGAGGATGCGCCTTCCACAAAGAAGCAACCTCAGCTGTCGGTTTAAATTTAACAGGGAAAAAAAAAATGTGTGCTAGGAGGTCACTGTCTTTGAGGGTCGTTATGAAGGACACAAGCAATAATAAGGGTGGCGAGGATGTGGGGGGAAAGGTGCACTCGTACGCTGCTGGGGGGACCGCAAACTGGGGCAACCACTCTGGAGAGCAGGACGGAGCTTCCTCCGAAAACTGGGAATGGAACCACCATCTGACCCAGCTGTCCCACTCCTTAGTCTATACCCAAAGGACTTAAATCAGCACATACTACACAGCCACATCCATGTTTATAGCAGCTCAATTCACAATAGCAAAGCTATGGAACCAACGTAGGTGCCCTTCAACAGATGGATGGAGAAGGAAAATGTGATGTATTTGCACAATGGAATATTACTCAGCCATAAAGAAGAATGAAATGATGGGATTTGCTGGTTAATGGATGGAACTAGAGACTACCATGCTAAGTGGAATGAGCCAATCCCGAAAAACCAAAGGCTGAGTGTTCTCTCTGATATGGGGAAGTTCATCCGACATAAGGGGTGGGGGATCAAAAAGAAGAAGACAGTAGAGAGGTCAGTGACGTAGATAAAGAGGCATGAACGGAAGGAAAGAGGGACGGGGTACGGAAACACAGTCGGATCATCTGACCTAACTTTCCTGTTTGCGTCTAGGTATATGCAAAAGTCCGTCAAGCGCATCCACAAGTCACTGAGTGGAAAAACACATCTAGGAGCTGGGTGTGGTGACGCACGCCTATCCTCCCAGCAGCTCAGGAGGCTGAGGCAGGAGGATGGTGAGTTCAAAGCCAGCCTCAGCCAAAGGGAGGCCCGGAGCAACTCAGTGAGACCCTGTCTCTAAATAAAATCTAAACAACACAGGATTCGCAGTGTCCAGAACGCACATTGTTTGTAGGTAAATACTATTCCATTATTTCTAAAGAGCATCTGGGTTTTGGTATCTGCACGGGGCTTCCCAGAACCAACCTCCCGTGGACGCCGGGGGGTGGGGGGGTGCTTTTTCCAATTAACCCAATGAAATGACCTTGACATTCACGGGGACCCTTGGGCCCATCCTCTGGCCGTTCTGTCTCTAGAGCCCGAAATCCCGAGGTCCTGCAGATGAGGGGACTGACGTCTTTGGACTCTTTGACCAAACTAGGGAGCCGTCCCTAAGAGCTGGACTTTGAGAGTTGGACACTGAATAAAATGCTCCTCGCAACGTCAAAGGGAATCACCATGAGACCCATTCTCTACTATCAGGTGTAATCCCCCGAGTTACCGAAAACACAGACTCAAAAACACAGACGGCCTATTCTTCACCACCATCGCCCAAAGGTGGAGGTCACCCACGTGTCTGCCAAGAGAGGGACCGACAGGCAGAAGACATTTCATCCGACACCGCGGAATAGTATTCAGCTGTGCAAAAGGATGCAGGTTCAGAAAGAGAGAACAGATGGGAAGTCACTGTGTAGGCGAACTGGTTCTGGCCCATGGATCGTGGTCAGAGGATCGAATCTTCAAGGCAATCAATGCTCACCCACGGTTCATCTGTCTAATTCTGGGAGCTTCTTTACTTTTGCAACTGGAAAAAAAAAAAATCCCTTCCGGGCGGATTGAGCAAGACTACCCTGGCTCTCTGCCCGGGGCAGCTCAGAACTGATGAGTCACGCGACCTGTGGGATCCAGGCGCCCAGGACTTGGAAATGCCGCATTCACGAGCTGCACAGTCACCTGGACTCATCTGCAATTGGAACTTCCTGGCACCGTTTCCAAATTGCTGAAGGGGCTGACTCTGCCTTGGAATATGCAGAGCGCCCGACGTGACCCAGCCTGCCACCAAGGGCCAATCAATGCCTTTGCAAAACCTCAAGATGCTCCGGGGCTGCTTTTCCCACCTGTATAATGGGACTCAGGACTCCCAGCCCCACCCCTCCCCCAGGGTTCAACTGGGAAAAATCCTCACACTGAAAAGGTTAATAGTGCAGAAAAAAAACAACACAGCTTTTCCGTACTTCAGGGGCACAGAGACATGCCACACAATCTTTGTTCGATGTTCAAAGCCCCCCAGTGAGACCAGGCACGGTGGGCGGTGCACACCTGTCATCCCAGCGGCTCAGGAGGCTGAGGCAGGAGGATGGCCTCCAGTTCAAAGCCAGCCTCCGCCAAACGGAGGCCCTCAGCAGCTCAGGGAGACCCCGTCTCTAAATAAAATGCAAAATAGGGGCTGGGGACGGGGCTCAGGGTTGAATCTGTGGTTATCAAAAAAATCCCAAACCCAAACCAAACTCCAGGCATCCGTGTGTATACATGGATGTACATATATGCACATATACACAATGGCACAGCAGGGGTCCCCCGTGGGTGGGCTGCAGGGACACTTGGGTGCACAGAGAGCCCCTGCAGACAGCACCGGAGGTGAGCTGTGCCCTGTTAGGACACGGTGCATCCTGTCACTTGTAACCCACGGGAAGCTCCCCTGACTCAGAGTCCCCCCAGGCTGATCCCCTGCCCAGCCACGGAGCCCTGACTTCCACCCTGCAAATTCTGCCTTTGCTTTTCCGTGCCGTCCGCAAGAAGCTGCCCACGTAGCGAAAACGCTTAGGTTATTTTTTTAAATCGTGCTTTTTACTACTGCATGATCACGATACAGAGTAATCAGGGTGGAAACGTTGCCGCTCAGCAAACTTATGATGGTTTTCTCTTTGGTACTGGGGACGGAGCCCAGGGGTGCTTGACCACGGAGCCACATCCCCAGCCCTTTTTACACTTTCTTTCGAGACAGGGCGTCTGGATGTGGCTTAGGGCCTCCCTAAGTTGCCAAGGCTGGCCTCCAACTTGTGAATCTCCTGAATCTCTTAACACCCAAATATGATGTCGCGTGGGCACAGAGCGGACGTCGAAATTCACTGTGGACTCCCGTAAACCTCAGCCGTGTAATCTGGGGGGTCTAATTGCCTACACGAAATGTCTCAGCGTCTCTCTTTGGAGAAAAATGTCACATATCCAGTTGGCGCCTAATTCACGTTCAGCATGCGTTGCCAACATCAGCTTAACGTTCACTTAACGGAATTTGTACGAATTTTCAGAAAACGGACAGATTTCTAAGCCTCATACTCATCCCTCAGCAAACCGAGTCCTTTAATGGAGATGCTCGAAAGGACAGGGAAACGCAGACCTACACAATGGGATGAGGATCAGAAACAGAGACCACAGTCTACAAGGAAGGCAGCACAGCGTGTTCACAAACACGTGTCTCCGTGCTCCGGGGCTTAACACCAGTAATTTCTGTGTACGCCTCTTAATCAAGGACAAAGGTCTGTTCTTTTTCCTGTTTCTTTAGGATACAGATTCAGGGTGTCCACAATACGTTTGGAATCTGCATCTTTAAATTTCTAATTTTTTTTTGGTACCGGGGATTGAACCCAGGGACGCTCGACCCCTGAGCCCCGTCCCCAGCCCTATTTTGCATTTTATTTAGAGACAGGGTCTCCCTGAGCTGCTTAGGGCCTCGCTTTGGCGGAGGCCGGCTTTGAACTCTCGATCCTCCTGCCTCAGCCTCCCGAGCCAATGGGATGACAGGCGTGCGCCACCGCGCCCAGCTGACGTCTTTAAAATTCAAGAAAAACTTGCAAAGTGGAAAGAAACAATAAAAGGAAGCACAAGTACTATTAATTCCCATTCACAATCCTTTTTTTTTTTTTTTCCTACCCAAATAGCAACCAGGGACATCCGTGTTGTATCCCGTTTGGAGGCTGAGGTCCTGAGGCTGGACACAGCAGGTCCATCAACTTGTGGTTTTCTTTATGCAAAGCTGCAATACAAATCTATGAGCCAAAGAAATCAAAGTCCCGAGGCTTCTTTGGAGGCGCTACAGGGAGGTGAGTAGCTCAGACGCCCTGGTTTTATTTTCTCTGTTCTATCTCAGAATCTCCCTGGCACAGAGGCCGACGGTGGTGACAGCGTGACAGCGCTCCAACTCACCCGCGGACGTCTGTCTTCATGCAGGCTGCTCCCAGGATCCCCAGGGGGGCAAGGTTGTCACATTATCGCCCAGCCAGGAGCTCCCGCCGTGTGAGTGTCCGCTGGACAAGCCTGGCCCTTTTATGGGGCCGTGCCTGCTGCGAAAGTCATCGCCAGGTCACGGACCCGGCCATCGATCATGGAGAAGCTATGTGGCTGCCTGCGTGCCGTGCCGTCCCTGCCTGGCCTCACGCCCCACCAACGTGCCTCCGATGTCAGTCAGAGATAAGGTGCGCTTCCCGACCCGCCGCCGTCCCCTGCCGCCACCGGGATTCCCCCACGGGCTCTGGGGACCTTGGGGGCAGTGGGGACGCACACCAGGTCCCCCGAGAGGGTCTCCTGAACACGCTGCACTTTGCATTTCTTGCAGGAAAACACTGTGTGTGTGTGTGTGCACCCGAGGTGTGACGAGGGGTGGACACAGGGCCCCCCGCTTGTCCTCCGTGAAGACCCATCGCGGGGGGTGGCTGCAGCCAGGGCCCGGCTCCCCGTGATCTGCTCAGAGTCTCGGAGGCACCTCAGACAGTTCCGCTGGACCCAGCCCAGAGAGCCCCGAGGAATTCATTCTCTGGTGCACACACCCAGGTGAGGCACTGGCCGTGGGCGCCGAGCAGGGAGGGGTGCTGGCCGCGGCTGACGAAATCCCCAGGGAGGCTCCCTCCGGAGCCAGACTGGACTGAACTCGGCCTCTGCTTTCCTCTCTCTGCTTCCTGCCACCGAACAGGGCTCACTTGCAATGACTCTGCCTGCTGCTGGCACTGGGCCTGCCTATGGCCAACGTAACGCGGCTGGCGATGACCTGTTTCCATTCTTTACATTTTTTTTGTTTGTACCAGGGATTAAACTCAGGGACCCTCGACCCCTGAGCCCCGTCCCCAGGCCTATTCTGCATTTGATTGAGAGACAGGGTCTCCCTGAGCGGCTCAGGGCCTCGCTTTGGCCGAGGCTGGCTTGGACCTCACCATCCTCCTGCCTTGGCCTCCCGAGCCGCCAGCATGGTCCAGGATTCTCCTCTCTGTCCTCTGTTGGAGGCCCACCCTGCTTCCTCCTCCCAAGGACGCTTTTATTATGACTATTTCTGTTTTCTTTTTTGGAATAGGTATTGGAGCGGTGGCCTCACTAAGCAAGCACCGAGCCAACCCCTAGCTCTATTTTTTAAATTTATTTGGAGACAACGGTCTCCCCAGATTGTCCAGGCTGGCCTCAAACTTGGGATCCTCCTGCCTCAGCCTCGACGGTTGCTGGGATCCCAGGTGGGGGCTGCCATAGTCCACCTCCCAAGACTTTCTGTGAAAGGAAGGTCTATCCGAAGGCAGACCTTCCTCCTCCCTGGTTCCCAGCGGCTCTGGGAGGCCCTCTGACCATGCCCTTGTTGGACAGGTGCTGGAAATGCACTCTATGCTGGCTCATTCGGACCTTCACCGGTACCGAGTCAGACAGCCGGTGAGGCTCTGTTCGCTGGGTGCCCCCAGAAACGCACGATCAGATCCAAAGCTCCGAAACCGGGAGCCCAGATGGACCTTTTTTCTTTATAAGTCGATCACCGTGGGCATTTTGTGATAGTAACGGAAAGCTAACACGGCTTCTCAGTGTCCTGCCCGTGGCCTGGGGACCCTCCTTAGCTACTGAAATGAAAGTGACAAGGTCGCACGGGGTGGGGGGGGGACCCCAGGGAGACCCCCTCCCTCCCAGAATCCGGCTTCCACCCTTACTAGTGACATGGCAGAGGCCCCATCAGAAAAGCAACACGGAGAGTTGTGAGCCCTCCCGGTGGCTTGAGTTTTAATTATCGTTCCGTTCCTGGGCTTCTACACGGGCCCAGTCACGGCGCTCCCCCCCTGATACATGGCCTTCTGCCGTTGGAAGTTATAGCTTTATTATTAAAGCAGAAAAACCAAGTCCTCGTAAATTACCTTTCTTTAAATAGCCTTCCCATCCCGTCGGACTCCGGGAAATTGATGGCCTCTGCGGTGGTTTTCCAGAGTCGTTTAAATAGCCCCAGGAAATGGAGCTGAAATACAGGCTTCCTAAACGCTGTTCTCTATACGTGAATACCAGGGCCCGGGACAAACAGAGCCAATGAGATGTGCCCACAAAAGAGCAAGAAGGCACACACTGTCCCTGCGAGAGCCTGCCACTTCTGTTATACGACGTTTCCTATTATACAACCCACGCAATTAGTATTGGTTTAAATATACAGAGGCACACACGGACCTCAGTACCTTGGATGCAAGGTTGTGAATTTCTTATGTAACCACACACGTGTGTGTCTCTATGCAAGAGGCCCCTGACTTGGGATGCTTGCATTGTTTTCTTATTTTATTTTATTTTATTTTTTTATAAGTGTACAATGATGTGAACGTGATGGACATCCAGTAGAACCGTACCCCAAAAGCTGGACTGGATCTTATTCCTGGGCCAGTGAGATTCTGACGGCTCGGGAGGCAGAGGCAGGAGGATCCTAAGTTGGAGGCCAGCCTCAGCAACCAGCAGGGCCCTAAGCAACTGAGTGAGACCCTGTCTCAAAATCAAAAATAGAAAGGTATGAGCCAGGCAGGGTGGTGCACACCTGTAATCCCAGCGGCTCGGGAGGCTGAGGCACGAGGATCGCAAGTTCAAAGCAACAGCGAGGCCCTAAGCAACTCAGGGAGACCCTGTCCCTAAATAAAATACAAAATGGGGCTGGGGACAGGGCTCAGTGGTTGAGTACCCTTGAGTTCAATCCTTGGTTACCACCCCTTCACCCTTCAAAAAAGAGGTCTGGCAATATGGCTCAGGGGTGAAGCACCCCTGGGTTCAATCCCTGATACCCCCTCAAAAATCGGCTGGGATCATAAATGCAGTAAATGTATTTCCAACTGAAGACGTTTTCAATTGACTAAAGATACAATCCCATTATGAATGAGGAAGATATGAATCTGGTACGTGGTGCATATATTTATATATAAATGCATGATATATATCAAATGTATATGTAAATATACACAAGGCACGTATGCCACATAAATGTGCATTAGTTTATAAAGTATATCTATACACTTATACGTATCTATTTGACGTCTACGTGTAACCCAGGCATCAGCATATGACATATGGTATATGTAACTAACATGTAGTATGTGTAAATACACACCATATTGAAATGAAATACAATTAATTTGCATACAACATTTTTCTTAATTTTCTTAAAAGCAGACACGTTACTTTTTGTATGTTATATAACACATCTCACATAACACGTAACACGGTATTTGCACGTCATTAAACGTATCTAAATTACCCGCGAAGGCATATGCGCCTTCAGGTTTCTCGACGTCCATCGATTTTGAACTTGTAAAATAAACGTGCATGTGACTGTGTCTACGCATACGCACGTACACACGCCCACATCCCATTACCCTTAGTGTTCTCCAAATTTCAGCTATGGGAGGGCCGTCAAAAGACGGAGAATCTGTGAATTTCACTCGGTGAATTTACTCTGTGATTTCCCGTGTGATTGATGTTCCTGTTCCTGGCCCACATCCCAAGTTCTTAGAAATTGACAGCTTCGAGATATCCGGTGCGGGGGGGGGGGGGGGGAGACGGGATTTGAAAATCAAAAGGAAGCCTAAGTGTGAGTTGCCTAGGGCCTCCACTAAGTTGCGGAGGCTGGCCTCCAACTTGCAATCCTCCTGCCTCAGCCTCCAGAGTCCCTGGGATCACAGGTGTGGGTCACTGCACCCCGCTCATCTGGCATTTCTAAAGGGTGTTTGAGGGATCCAAAATCAGTGGGACATTAATAGCTAGAGATGGTGCATGAAGGTCCCCGTTGGCAAGTCTGGGAAATCTGAAGACAGTCTTTGGCCACAGGAATGGGAGTTGTGTAATGAGCATGTGGCTTGTGGGTTGCCGACGGACGGACGGAGCCTTATCTAAGGCTGCCCAGGCTGACATGAGCAAGCTGGGGACAAGGACGTCCAACCACAGCCCTGCCCTTCCCTGATGTCAGCCTGCAGTGGGCAACACAGAGACCAGGGATCGAGCAGAAAACCAGCCACAAGAAATGTTGCATTGCCTGCTTCGCAGGACGGTTGACGGAACGAGACGTGAATGACACGGGGTGACCCCTAGCCACCTGAGGGCTTGTGGCTACTTGTACGCAATTTCTGAAATAAGGAGACCATTTTTTTCCCCCGGAGCGACGAAAGGTTCTTGCATCATCCTGGACTCTCGGCACGTGCCGTTTAGAATATTTCTTTTTATAAAAAAAAAAGAAGAAAAAAAGATTCACGATTGCATCATAATCGTGCGCGACAGTGGAACCCGTTGCGACACATCCGTGCATGCCGCAACAGAATAATCTGGAAAACTCCGTTCCCTTTGGAATACTCCTTATGTAACTCTGGGTGCAAACGCGGACTCCACGCCAGGTTGAATGGGAAGCAATGTTGCAAGGCACTGAGTTGCACGTGGCACTCACACAGGGAGAGGGAATAGGGGAGCCGGGGCCTAAAGGGGAGGCAGAGAGGTGCTCCCCAGCCCTCCCAGTCCCACCTACCCACCCGGGTGGACCCGCGGCCTTTGACCCTTGCCCATTGCAGAAGCGTGCTGGAGGGAGGAAAGCAAACAGGAGACTTGCAGGAGACAGCGGGTCCCAGAGATAAGCAGTGAACACCCAGTTCTGAGTGTTTCAGGGTGACAACACGTTTCAAAGTCTTCCCAACTGCTTTCCTGAGCTAAAAGTCACCTGGCTCAACCCGACTGTCCCAACGGCATGTCCGCATGTCTCCAGTGACGGATGCACCCTCCTGGGAAGCCGTAAAGCCCCGACTCCTTCTGTCACCTACCCAGGGCGCCATCTTCCTACCCAGAATAGGAGCCCTCCCCGTGCAGGATGGATCCACTTCTCTGCAGATAAAGGGCAGCTTGCTGGTCCGAGGTCTCCCGCCTGCCTCCTTCCTGGGCCCCCGGAGCTCACAACCTCCCTCCCTCTCCAAGGCGCCAGGCAGATGCAGGCCTCTCCCGACTTGCAGCTGGATCCCATCCCGATAAACCCGTCCCTAAGGTGAGCCCAATGCACCGAAGGCATCCAACCTCCCCCGAACCGCCCGCCCGGCTTCTCCACCCAGCACCCTGGGGAACCGTCCAGCACCCTGGACAGAGAGCAGCTTCCTCCTGCATGACACTGGCTCCTCCCAGGTGACCTTCAGGCCAGGACGGCATCCAGGAGCACTTAGCAGCTGTCCAAATACAACAGGTAACAGGCACCCACAGGCTTGGAACCCAGGACGCAGAAGTAAACTAAGACTCTACAAAGGATGTGATGCACGTTCAAAAATGTACACCAAGGAACAAGTGGCGTCCGTAAGTTTATAGAGAGTGTGACAAAAGATGGCGCATCTCTGTTCCACGGGGGACTTTTTTTTGGAGCCGGGGATTTGAACCCAGGGCCTTGTGCCTGCGAGGAGGCAAGCTCTCTACCCACGGAGCTGCAACCCGAGCCCTGTTCTGCCGGCATTTCACGTGCTTTGACAGTATTGTACTGTGGCTTCCTGGATCCTATCTGCTGCATCTTAAAGCCATTAGGAAAAGCAAGCCCCTTGTCCCATGAGGAAAACAGAATTTTTTTGCCAACATAGACTGTGATTCTCAGAAGGAAACGATGATTCCTACCTCTGCATGGGAGCCGTCCATGTTTGGCTGAGAGTCATAAAGGAGCTAAAGTATGGTGCACAAGACCTATGACCCCAATCGAGCTTTTGAGAGAGAAGCCTTCATCATCATACTGGATTATTTGAATTTTTTTTTTATGGTGTGTGTGTGTGGGGGGGGGGTACTTAACCACTGAGTTACATCCCCAGCCCTTTTTATATGATATTTAGAGACAGGCTCTTATTGAGTTGCTCAGGGCCTTGCCAAGTTGCTGAGGCTGGCCTCCCACTTGTTACCCTCCTGCCTCAGCCTCCAGAGCCGCTGGGATTGCAGGCATAAACCACTGTGCCCTGCGGTGGGTTCCACTTTCAAGAGCTGCCTTCCATCTTATGCATGCAAGGGATGTTTCAGAAGAAAGAGGAAAAGGAGCCTTTAAAACAACAGTGCGCTAGCTTCTGAGAGTATAAAGATGCGTAGAAAGATATACTCCTTAAAAAACAATGGCATGCACCACGTGTTCACGTCTGGGGGACAATAAAGATGAGAGCCGCGCGTTTCTGTGATGTTCTCCTCTGCAGTTCACAAGAGGCAACTGCATTTCACAGAAATCGCCTCCCGCGATCGCTGGCCCGAGCTGCAGTACACGAAATCAGACTCCAGCTATTGCGTATTGGTAATAAACCCAGCATTTTTTATTTTACTTTGGTACCAGGGATTGAACTCAGGGGCACCTGACCACCAAGCCCCATCCCCAGCCCTATTTTTGTATTTTATTTAGAGACAGGGTCTCACTGGGTTGCTCAGGGCCTCCCTTTGGCTGAGGCTGGCTTTGAACTCACCATCCTCCTGCCTCAGCCTCCCAAGCTGTGGGAGGACAGGCATGCACCACCGCGCCCGGCATCCCACCAATATTTCTGCAGTGAGTTTGCTGTGGATTGAGCTGTATCTCCCCGAAAGATACGTTGGGTTCCTCACCCCCAATACCTGAAAAAGTGACCTTATTGGACAGCAGAGTCTTTACAGAGATAATCGTGTTGCAATGTGATCGTTTGGGTAGACTTTAACCCAATATGACAGGTGTTCTTAGAAAAGGAGGAAATTTGGGCACAGAGACTCACAGAGGGAATAGGATACAACAAGGTACAGGAAATAACAACCACACATAAGCCAAGGAGAGAGACCTGGAAGAGACTCTTTAGCCAACAGCACTTAGAAGGAAATAACCCTGAAATCACCTTCAGTTAGGACTCTGGGCTTTCATAAGACTAACAACACATTTCTGTTGTTCAGATCCCCTAATTTGTAGGACTTTGTGATAACAGCCGTAGTAAATTCATGCAGAATCCATGAATGACGGCATTTGGGTTACAATCCCTTGCCTTCCCAGCATCCTCAGAGGGAAATTGCCAGTGCATTACATGGTGGAAAGCGGCTATAGATGGTAAAGTGTAATTTTGTCGACCATATACTATTCCTCAGTACCAAGGGATTCCCTTGCCTCTGCTCATTTGGCACCGTCATTTTACACATGAGGGAGCTAAGGCCTAAATGCCCCCCCACACACACACCTCTATCCCATAGGAGCTGAATTCTGGGGTTTCTGCGTCCGCTGACGGTGCCCTGAAGTAGAGACACACCCTCACGTTTTAAAGTTTGAAGTTGGGGGGTGGGAGAAGATTTTCAGGTTGCACCCTGAAACACTGGAAAAGGGGGCAAAAAGTCCTAGGACAGCAAAAGCTACAGCACAGTTTTTTTTTTTTTTTTTTTTTTTTTAACCATTTCAGGATCCTCCTTTCCTCTCTGGATTCTGCGCAGCTTCCCCCTGGACAGTGCACACTGCTCTGAGTATTGGCACATGGTGGAAAACCCAGCATTTTTTTTTTTTTTTTTGGAACCAGGTTTTGAAGTCAGGGGCACCTGACCACCAAGCCCCATCCCCAGCCCTGCTTTGCACTTTGTGTTTAGAGACAGGGTCTCGCTGAGTCCCTTAGTGCTGCTCAGAGACGCGGATGCTCCACTGCGCATGCGCCCCGCGGTCCCGGTCCAGGACCTGCAGGGCCCGAAAGGGAGCCTGGCCCAGTGACCTGGGGTCGGCTCCCGGGGGCTCGGACAGACTCGCTACGGGTGGCCGTGGGCAAGGCCATTTGTGTGCAATCGGTGGCGGGCGGCGGTGGCACTCGGGGCACCTTTGCCGGCCCCTTGCCCAATCCCCAGACCCCTGCCTGCTCCCTCCTTCCTCCCTGACTCCCTTTTCCACGTTCAGCCGCGGATTCTGCCCCCTCTACGTGGGGACTCGACTCTGCGCGGCCTGAGGCTGCGGGGCTCTGCCGCTTTCTGGAAACCGGTGACCTCCTGCCCCTCTCCCCGCGCCGCTTTTGTGCCCGGCGGCGGCGGCGGCGGCGGCCGCTGAAGCTGCAGAGGCCCGGGCACGCAGCGCGCGTGCGCGGAGCCGCGCGGGTCCGCCCGAGAGCGCGCGTGCGCGGGGGGCGCCGGAGGCCCGCCGCGGCCGACGGGCGGCAGGCAGGCCGGCAGTGCGCATGCGCGGCGGGGCTGCGGCGCGTGCGCGGAGGCGCCGGGCGCGCGCCGCCCTTCCCCGCCCCCTCCCCGGCAGAGATGGCAGCGCCCGCGCCCGCGTCCCCGCCGCGGCCCGTCACCCACCTCATCTTTGACATGGACGGCCTGCTTCTGGGTGGGTAGCGTCCGCCGGCCGAGTCGGGGCGGGGCGGGGAGTTTCAGGGCTGGGGACCCGCGCGGCGGCGGCGTCCGGGCCGGGACCCTCGGGCTTCGGCGCGCTCCGCCCCGGGCCGTCCCCGAAGTCGGGCGGCGGCCGGAGCCCGCGGTCCCATGACCAGGCGTCTCCGCGGCCCCAGCGCCCGCTTCCGGCGGGGCCCGAGCACGTGGGGCGCCGTCCCTGGGGACCCCCGGCCCGTGTGCGGCTCCGCGGCCGCCCGTCCGCCCCGCCACCCGCCCGCGCCCAGCCTCAGTGTCCCCATCTGCAAAAGGGGCACGGAGGGTCCCTGCCCCCGGGGCCGCCGGCCGAGGTGAGCGCACCTTGATCGTCGCACCCCACGAGGGGTGGCTTCTCACCGCGGTGGCCTCGTCCCCCTGGGGACCTGGTCACCCTCGGAGGCATTTTTGAATGTCCCAGCTGGAGCCGGGAGGTGGGGTTACCTGCACCCAGTGGACTCCAGCCCGTTGCACAAGACAGCTCCGAAGCAAGCCCTGACAAGGACTTTGCCATCCCCAGGTGTCCCCGGTTTGGTGCAGAGGTGGGGAAGCCCTGCCAAGTGGCCTGGCTGCCCAGCGTCGCCAGCCAGCAGCGAGGGCATTCCCCGGGAAGTGCAGAGGCTGCTGCCCCGGCCCACACCTGCCCCAGCCATTGGAACCCAGGCGCCTGCAAGTGTGAGCAGAGCCACTCTGCGGATCTGAGGCCCAGCAGATCCTGGATGGTGTGCCCTGGTCAGTGCAGGCCGTGGTGGACAGTTCGCTAGCCTGGAGGAGGCCAGGGACAGTTCAAAGACAACACCCGGTAGATAACCGCAGACAGGAACTCGACCCCCAACCTCAGCAGAACCAACACAGTGAGGCACGCTCAGTGTCCCACGCTCACACATCCACACCAGGCCTGCAGATGACTCAACATCCCACACACGGCCCTTCCACCGCTGACCTCTCCTCTCCGGGTGCATAGCTGATGGCTGATCTCAGAACACGGCTAGGTAGGAGGAAGTATTTGCATTTGACTAATTAAAAACAAAAACAAAGTCCGAGGCCCAGAGAGCTGTGAAGTCAGCTCTCTGTCCCTGTGATAAAGCAACTGAGAAAAACAACCTTCCAGGAGGAGAGAGATGTGTTCGGGCTCACGGTTTCAGTCGGTGGTGGGCTGTCTCCCCCGCCCCGAGGCCTGTCGACCTGCTCACCTTGTGGCCACTGGAAAGCAGACCGAGGAAGTGATGGGGAGAAAGATATAGTCCCCAAGGGCACACCCTGGAGGATCCACACCCTTCGACCACGTCCCACCCCCTACAGTTTCCTCCACCTCCCAAAAGTGCCATTAAATTACAAACCAGAGCCTCAGGATCCCCTCACTTCCAAAAGCCCCACATTGGTGCAATTGGGGACCAATAGGGAACGTTCAATTACCGAATCATAAGACACCTAAAAGTACTTGCCCAAGGTCTCCCAGCCAGCACAGAAGTTAGCAGAGAAAGATTCTGAATTGATTCGCTTCTAAATATGTGTGATAATTAGCTCATCTTCATGTTTGAAGGTGACCTTGGTGTCTCTTCGTACTGCTGAGTATTCAGTGGTAATGAGACTGATTTTTTTTTTTAAAGACACACCAATGAGTCTGTTCATTTTATGGACACAGATGTAAATTGCTGAATTTCAAAAGGGTTGAAGAAATCCCCACGGAGGTCCCTAATTGGAACAAGCAGTGTCTTGTAGGGCTCGATTTGAAATGAGTCCATTCCAGAAAGCGTTTGGGATTCCCAAGTAGAGTTCCTAGATGTGAATTTTCTTCCTCAAGTGGTCAAGAAGTTTAATTGTCAGATACACTCCTTATGCCCCTAGTGAAGGGTCCAGATGACCTGTTCTAAGAGGCTCGTGAATTTTAATGCAAACCGAGATCTCTCATTAAAGTTAACTTGTCAGATTAGCTTGATGCCTGGTTTTGATCCTAGATTCACCTAGAGCCATAAGGATGCGACTTGGGTGGCATTGCTCGTGGGGGTGGTTTTGGAGTTATGGACCAGGGTCTCTTGACAGCTGAGCTGGATGGGTTCTCGGAGGCCGATCAGCACCATTAAGCAGTCCTCTCTTGATTAGAGAGTTGCATTCCTGTTGTTTGCAAAGAGAGACCTAACCCTGTGACCCTCCCCCATTTTCTGCCCTCTTATCTTCCCCAAGTCTCCTTTTCTTTGCTTTCCCAGGGACCAAATTGTCCCTCCTCTAATTCTGACTGCGGTATATCTTGTTTGCATAACAATGTATGGCGATTTCTAAGGGCTCCTTTCTCCTGAGCGTCTGTTTGTCTTTGGAGTTTTGAATGCACTTCCCCAGGCGCCCGGCTTTGTCCCGCTTAGCCCCAGTACTGCGGTTCACAGGGAAGTGAAGTCCAAAACAGTTTCAAGGGGAACGCGTGTGATGCAAGAATGAGGAAGTCAGCAGGACCTCAGCGAGATTCTCAAGGACGCCCGGCCCTTTACAGTGAGTGTTATGGTGCTGTGGATTGTCCTTTTAACAGAAAGCGCACTTCTGGACCTTTTGTGGGTTTTTTTTGGTGGTTGTTGACACAGGTAGCCATGAATCGGCTGTGACTCACATAATAGCCAGTGCCATCCGAGAAACAGAAGAGGGACAGGATTTTGAGGGAAGAGGCCAAGTGTCTGGGCCCCTCAGCACACGGGTAGGGACAAAGATCCCGCTTCGTTCAGAGGTGGAGGGATCTTGCTTTGCGGAGCGGCTGGGTCTCAGGAATACAGTGAAGCCACCGTGTTTTCTGAGCAGCTTCAAACAGGCAGAAGGATATAGGCAACTCTGATTTGGACGATGTGTTTGTCCAACTCAATGTTCCCCCAAATATTGTTCACACGTAGTGTAAGAAACTTGGAGTTTTGTTACACGTGTGTTTAATAGTGAGTCCTCAGAATTTGTGTATTTTACAGTCAACGCATCTCAGAGTGATGTGTTTTTCTTTTTGGGGGGAGGGTACTGCAGATTGGCTTCAGGATTGCTCGACCCCTGAGCCCCGTCCCCAGCCCTACTTTGTATTTTATTTAGAGACAGGGTCTCCCTGAGTTGCTTAGCGCTTCGCTTTTGCTGAGGCTGGCTTTGACCTCACGATCCTCCTGCCTCAGCCTCCTGAGCTGCTGGGGAGCTAGCCTCACTTCGAGGGCTCACTGGCCACTTACTGGCTGGAGAGCACAGACTCAGATATGGGGCAGCAGCCCCTCTGGGTGAAGGCCGAGGTGGGAAGGCCAGGCGGAGGTGGATGTTAAAAAGGCACAGAAAGAGCCATTCTGGTGAGCACACATGTGAAAGGTGTCTTTAGGAGTCTCCCGCAGTAGTTATGTAAACCTCCTAGAGTCGCTCCAGAAAGCACCAAGATGATGAATCCGAGAGAGGAAGTAAAAATGTTTGTGTTCTGGTTCTGGTGTTCACACCCGCAGATGTACCAGACGGCAGGGCTTGATGGGTGGCAGGAGGATTTGTCCTGTGCTGGGACAAGGCCTGTCCTCTACCCCTCGCCCTCCCACAGCTTCGTCTTTCTAGGGAATGGCCCCGCCTCTGATGGGTCCCGGTGACACCCTCCGGTCCTGGAGGCAGGGTCCCTGGAGTGCTCCGGGAGCCGTGTGCCCAGGCAGTCAGTGGTGTGCTGAGCGAGGGCAGCGGGTCCAGCACCCACGACAGGAGTTAGCGGGCTTAGGGGCCCGCGTCCTGTTAACTTGGCCCAGACTCCTGCCCAACCCCCAGACAGACGTCCCCAGACCTGAAGACAAAAACAGAGTCCCCTTATGCAACCGTAGCACGTGCACGTGCCCTGGGTAACTTTTTGGAAGAATGTGCCCCTGTTTTCCTTGAACCCGGATCGCTCTGAGGCTTGAGAGGGGAGGTCAGGAGCTCTGGCTGTCAGAGGGCCCTGTCCCTCATGTCATGCCGTCATCCAGTCCCTGGGGTGTCTACGCCTTGGGCCCATCTCTCGGGGCGCGCAGGCCTTGGTGTGTGGTTCTTGTCTGAACTGGAAACCTGCCGAGCTGCTGGCCGGAGGGAAGCAGTGACCTCCTGGGCCTGCAGCCCCCGCGCCGTGCTGGGGGTGGCTTTGGAATCGGGGCGACCGTGTGCTTGGCTTGAACTCGGGGTTTGCCCCGGTTTCCTGAGAGCTCAGTGGCCCTGGGTCTACTTGACCTTGGAGGTGAAACGTGGGGCCACACTGAGGCCTGGGACGGAGGCCAGCCGCCTCCCAGGGGCCTCCGCATCAGGGTGTCCTGGGTGAGCCAGGGTCTGGTTTCGGGAGAGCTCTGTGCCTCTTGAGGACAGCTCTGTGCCTCTTGAGGACGGAGGGCCTTGGAGGCGGGGCCTGCTGCGTGGAGGAGGCCCGTGAGCACCTGAGGCCTCAGCCCCGGGCGTCCTGTCTCCTCGCAGACCTGGACCGGGCAGCCCAGTCTGTCACTGTGTCATGGAGTGTCCAGCCCAGCTGCCCTGTCTGAGTGACGGACACGGTCGCGGTTTCAGTTGCAGGTTCTGCAGGTCGATGGGCCTCGTGTCCAGCTGGTGGTGAGCAGCGTCTTGCCGCGCTCCGGTGGGAGGAGGCTTCCTTACCGCCCCTCCCTTCCTCCTCCTGCGAGGGGTGGGGCAGAGTCGTGGCACCCTGCTCGTGGCCTTTATGTTTGCGTTTGGGGACAGGTGTCACTTTGCCTTTCTCCTGGAGAAGCTGCATTGGGGACTGTCGGTTCCTTGTATCTTTCTGATCACCTGCTCTGGACCCTGATTCGTTCTTTTCAGCTTCTGAGTCCCACTTCCCCTCTGTCATTACTCAGGGAGATCCGTGGCCATCGAGAGCCGGCCCCTGAGACGTCTGCTGAAGGCAGTCCTTTCTAGGTTCCCAGGTGACCTCTCTTCACCTGTGGCCTGAATCACTGCTGCCTTGGAACTGCACCTGTTGGAACCTGTCCCCAGTGCAGCAGCATGAAAGGGGTGGGGGCTAGGCCACAGGGCTGCAGCCTCTGCAGTGGGCCTCTTGGCCTCTTGAGAGAGGCCCTGGAGCTGTTTGGCCCCAGCTGCCCGCCCTGGGAGCACCCAGCAAGGAGGTGCCGTCTGCAAAGCAGAGAGCAGGCCTCTCCAGCACCGGGTCTGCCGCCACCTGGGCTTGGACCCGTCTCCAGAACCACGGGCACTCCCGTTCCCCTCCAAGCCCGACCCGGCGCTGGGCATTCTGCTGCAGCCGCTGGGGCAGCAGCCTGGCGTCCTGCCAGAGGGAAGCACATTTAAGGGGCGTCTCCCACGTCAGGTGTGGGTGATCAGCAGTGCCTGACACGTGCCCCTGCCCTGCACGAGCTTCGTCCCCTGGGTTCCAGGGCGGGGCAGGGATTGGGGCCACTTGTGGTTTGAAGTTGCCGCCTTGGTTCCTACCAAGAGTCTTCTTGGACAGTGTCGGGGTGTGGGAGTGAGGTGTCCCCCAGGAGCTCATGTGCGAGGAAATGGAGAAAGGTTCAGAGGAGGGGTGGGTTGTGAGAGCCCTCGCCCACCCTCCACCGGGAGTCATCCTGCGATGGGGATTAGCTGGTGTAACTGCAGGCAGGTGGGACGCGGCAGGGGGCGGCGTTGGGGCGGGCCGTGGGGCATATATTTTGTGACTGCAGCAGAGTCTCTGCTCCCTGACCCTCCTGTGAGCTGCTTCCCTGGGCCACCTCTTCTGCCATGGGTCCTGCCTCTCCTGGGGCCCCGAGGAGTGGAGCCCCCAGAACCCGTGAGCCCCGTGTCCGCCCCTCCTGCTCTACAGTCGTTCTGGTCGGTCTTTCAGTCACAGCAGTGCAGTCGCCGACTGAAACAGACGCTCCCTGTCCTCTGCCCTGCGTTTCTGCCATGGAGCCCCCCAGGGCAGCGTGGCCTCCCCGGGGCTTTACAGGGGTGCTGCAGCCAGGTTTGGGCGCAGGACGCCTCGGCCTCCCGTCCCGTGTTCCTTCCCTGTGAGCTACCAGGTGCCCGGCGTTGCTGCCCTCGCTGAGGTGGGCCCTCGCACCCCTTGACCCTCTGCCCTGGTTCTGGGAGCTGGACTCGGTGACGTGCTCTCGTGCAATCCGTGATCTGTCCAAAATCTGCTGCAGGTGGCAGCCATCCAGACAGGTAAGACGGCAAACCAAGTTCGCCTGGCCCCCACCCGTGGCTGCTGGGTTCACGTGGCACCCCCACGCTCCCCGTGGCACCCCCACTCCCCGGGGCTGCCTGGTTCCTGTGACTCCGCCCCTCCCCGTGGCTGCCTGGTGTACCTAACCCCCTTCTGCGGCTGACTCTGCTGGGTTCGTGTGACCCCTCCCTCCAGCACTGCCCGGTTTGTGTGACGTCCCCCCCCCAGGACTACCAGGTTGGTGTGACATCCCCCCCAGCACCGTCGGGTTCGTGTGACCCCCCCCCAGCACTGCCGGGCTTCTGTGACCCCCAGCGCTGCGGTGCGCCCATGCAGTGAGAGCAGATGGGCACAGGTGATGGCGCTCAGCTCTCTGGGGCCTGGAGCCCGAGGCCAGCGTGAGCAGCGGCCTCCCTCCAGGCACCCGCCCACCTGTGCAGGCAGGAGGAGGTGTTCTCCATGCGAGCCCCGCGCCCACCTGCCCTGCAGACTGGCGCTGCCCAGCTGGCGGGTGCCGAGGTGGGAATGCCCTGGTCTGCGCTGCCCCAGGCAGAGCCCCGCTGGCGGGTG
This sequence comes from Ictidomys tridecemlineatus, assembly GCF_052094955.1. NCBI lineage: Eukaryota > Metazoa > Chordata > Mammalia > Rodentia > Sciuridae > Ictidomys > Ictidomys tridecemlineatus. The sequence goes on along the minus strand of NC_135494.1, from coordinate 4,482,340 downwards.
GGCCCTGTGGACGGCCCTCCCTGAGGAGCTGGGCGTCTGAGCGGCTCCTGGGTGCTCTGCCACACTTGCCCACCGCTCTGCTCCTGTGCCCCGATTCGGCCACCCGTGCCAGTTCACGCGGCATCGGCAGGTGCTGGAGGGCCTCGGAGTGAGTCTGCTGGGTGCCCAGACCCCATCAGGACCAGAGCCTTGGTGGCATGGCGGTGGCCGTGGGAGACGGGACGGAGCAGTGTCTGCAGCTGTGTGGGCGCAGGGCCGTGCCGGGGACGGGGTGGGAGCAGAGGGAAGGGACGCTGCAGCCCCCAGGAGGAAGGGCTGAGCAGGAAGCTCTGTGTGAAGGCCAGAGGGAGCTGGGGAGGGAGGGTCTCCTAGCGCGGCTTCTGCAGGGCTCTTTGCCAGGAGACCCGCACGCCTGTGGCCCTGGCCTTGTCCTTGGAAAGCGTAGGTTCCGGGAAGCAATCCCGGGCCCAGGGTACTTGGTGTCTTGTGGGAGGCCGGCTTGGTGGTCCCCCCAGGTGCGCGTTTGGCCCCGAGGCTGGCGTTGAGCACGGCGGCCGAGGCCCGCTCAGGAGCAGCGACGAGGGATGAGCACTTGTTTGTAGACCTGTCGCCCAGTGGAAGGAAACGGGACCCAGGAGAGAAGCGCGGGGGCCCAGTCCAGGGCCAGCAGCCATAAGACGAGCGCAGCTGGCCCCAGGGAGCGTCCATAGTCCCCCTGGCAGAGAGCAAGAGGAGAGACGGTGGGTGACAGAGTGGATTCCGCCTTCCCAGAGCATAGAGAAGGAGTTTGTGTGGTCAAGTGCGCACAGACTGACGGTCTGCCTTGGGGAAGAGGCCTGCGAGCCGTGATGGTTGGCCGAGGGAGGGAGCTCCCTTAAGAAAGGTGCTAACGTAGCACGGGGGATGTGCAGCTGGGCGGTCCCCACCGTAGGCGCTGGGCACAGCCGTCACCCGGGAAGCTGAGAACACGGGTTGAAGGCAGGAGGGGCTGCGGCCAGAGGGTGTGCAGCGGGCTGCTCTGGGGCCAGAGGGCCCTGGGTCTGGGTTGGCTCTCGGCCTGCGTGGTTTAGGGTGTGCAGTGTCGGGGACAGGAGACGGCTCCCCTCGTTCACAGCAGTGCCGTGGTCTGGGTGGCGCTGCTCAGAGGCTCCGTGTTCAAGGTCCCCGGCTTGGCACCGCGGAGCCTTTAAGAGGTGGGACTTTGTGGGAGGTCCCCGGGCTTTGCCCTTCAGGGGACAGTGGGACCATGGTTCTTCCTGCTCTCGGCTCCCTGGCCCTGAGGTGGGCACCCTCGGCCCACGCCATGTGCTGCTGCACCACGAGCCCAGACGCCGCGAGCCCATCGGTCCTGCACAGAGACCTCCAAACTGTGAGTGGAACAAAGCTCTTCTCCTTAGGAGTTAGTCCTCTCAGGTGTGTGACAGTGACCACAGCTGACCAAGACGAATACTCTAAAGGGACCTAACTTCCCTCCCGGGGGTCCGGAAAGGACCAGGTGGTGACGAGTGTGCAGCTGTGACGTGCACCCCCCAGGTTGTGCTGAGAAAGGGCCCCGGCCAGGCTCCGCTGCTGGGCTCTGTGTGGAGCGGACACGGCGTCTCCTGGGCCTGCGCTCCTGCCTGTCCTGGAGGACTGTTTCACAAAGGCCAAACAGCTTGGGCACAGAGCAGTGACAACAAAGGCCAGGTAGGGACTCGCGAGTGGGTTCCTCCTCGGACTCCCGCACCTTTAGGAGGTGCACCTTCTGGAAGGAGGGTAGAGGGCTCCTCCAGAGCCTGCTGCTTCTGGAGGACTGAGGTGGAGGCAGGGCCCTCGATGCGTGCTGTGCAGGGACCCTCTGGAGAGGGCCCCGCTCCCCTGTCCTGCAGCTCTCTGCCCACCACGGCGCCGCCCCCGGGTTTGCAGATGGTCGTCTGTGGCCTTTGCTCTTGGAGGGTCTTAAAGGTCCTGTTCCGTCCGAGGGTCACAGTTCAACAAGGGTGGCAGCTTCCCAGGGGTCTTCAGGAGGTGGCCCTGCTCTTGGGGCCTGGCAGGACACAGGCCAGTGACCTCTGGGTGGTCTGCAGGGCTGTGCTGAGGGCCTCCCTGGCCCCGGGGCTGCGCAAACCAGGGTGGACCTTGCCGCCCAGCAGAGTAATGGCTCGCCTTCCCCGAGCGGTGCCCATGTCGCACGACATCTCTGGGACCAGCCCTCCCTGGCGCCAGGCCCTGGAGGGCACTGCTAGGCCTCTTGCCCGGTTCGCCCAGTTTCAGCAGCATCGGCACTTTAGCCCTTCCTTCCTTAAGAATGAACAGTTCCACGTGGCCACTGAGGAAGCATTTGGGGCACAGGCTGCTGGGCCCAGAGCTGCGGGCTTGGTCCCCAGCCTGTGGGGCCCGTGGGAGGTCTTGGGCTGCAGAGGTCATGCCCTTGGGGGTTGGGAACCCAGCTGTCGGCCCCCTTCACCCTCCTGCCAGGCGGTGAGCAGCACGTCCCCTGCCATGGCCTGCCCCGCCCCCCATCAGAGACGCAGCGACTGTGGGCTGGCACCTCCAACGCTGAGCCCAGGTAAGACTTTGCTCTCCTGGTGGGTGTGTCCCATGTGCTTGTCGTGGTGACAGCTAACGCAGACGTGTCACTGAGTTTTGGCCACAGATGATCGCGGGCTTCGTTACGTATCAGACACTCTCCTATTTGGTGCAGCTCTCGGGGTGTCTCTCTGTCCCTCTTGCTCTTGTCCGTCTTACACGTTGCATGTTTCACCAAGGGGATGCTGTACGCTGTGTGTGCGCACACGCGTGCGCTTTTAGCCTGGACACCGCGTAGAATGAGGGTCACATAGACGTCTACTAAGCGACTCCCTTTCCTGACCCCGTGTCGTGGGGGCGTTTCGATGGCTGCACACCAGCTTTAAGGTGCTGTGTGGGGGTGACGAGCTTTGGATGTGGGGTTGTCATCGAGGTTGGCATTAGGAGTTGAGACTCGTCCTCTCGACCAAGAGACCAGGTGGGCAGCCAGCGTAGTGGGTGAAGGGCCCGTGAACCTGGCTCCCACACCCGTCCCCGGCGCCTCCCCGGGCTGTCCCCAGCAGCCTCGGCGCTGTGCTCCGCCTGGACATGGTGCGTCCTGTTCTCAGCCGCCCTCACGGCTGCCGGTGCCCATGCCGACCCCCTCGAGGGTTCCAGGTGACGCTGCTGACTGCTGGTGGTTTGATCTCCTGGTGATGTACAGAGGCGCCACCCACGGCCCAGGTCCCCAACAGCTCCCGGGAGACGCCAGCCCGTCCCTAAGCCTGGCCCCGTGCTGACTTGGTGAAGTCCCCATCCCGAGCGTCCCGGGGCCCTTGTGCAGTCTCCGCGTTGTCCTGTGTGTGGCACATCCCAGGCGATGGGCCACATCTCCCGGGGGGGGGGGGGGGGGGGGGGCTTTTACAAGAGGAACCAGGCGGAAGCCCATGTTGAGTGTCCGGGTCGGGACCGCGACCGCCTGTGTGACGGGATTTTGCAGAGACCTGGGTCACGTGAGTGTGTCTTACCAGATGGAGGAAGGGACCTCCTCGCTGGGTGCGGGCTGCTGCCTGTGGAGTAGCTGACGGACGGGAGCGTCCTCGCGTCACCCTGGCTCTGGCGCTGAGCCATGCCTGCACACACCTGGCCTGTGTTTGGCCCTCGAAGGTGTCTCCCAGCTGGGCTGCCGCAAGGTGGCCGTCCCTGCCAGGGCGTCTTGAAACTGGCTTATCTCCCTCCGCCTCCACTGCCCGCCTCCACTGCCCGCCCGCTCCCTGGCTGGGCTTCCTCTTCTCCCGCCGCCGCCCTCCAGGGGATCTGAGCTGCCCCAGGTGCTTCCTGGGTGGGGGCTGCTGGTTCATGAGGTCGGCCCCAGCGTGGCCGCCTCCCTGTCCAGGTGACGAGGTCTGCAGGCGTCTCCTGGGGCTGCCGTGACGCTGAGCCACCCACCCGGGGGCTTACGCTGCAGATGCTGTCCTCTGACAGTGTGCAGGCCGGCCCCCAACCCACGGAGCCAGCAGGGCTGAGCCCCTCCAGGGCCCCTCCTCTGCCGCCTGCTTCCCGAGGTCTCGTCCCCTCCCTCCTAAGGACAGCGGACGGTGGCCTCTCGGGCCTCAGTCGGGGACGCAGAGGCTCCCTGGGGGGCCCTCATCAGTCTGCGGACACCCATTTTCCAGGTCAGGTCCTGGGCACGGGGTGGACAGCTGTCTGGGGAGCAGTGTTGGCCCACGTGGGGGGCCTGTAGGTTGGAGTGGGCGGGACAGGGAAGGCCTGCTCGTGGGGCTGCTGAGGACTCTCGGTGCAGAGGGACAGGGGACAATCCTCGGCACATGGCCTGGGGGAGAGCGCAGCCGGGGCAGGGCAAGGGAGGCAGGAAGTGGCCACAGGAGAGGGAGGCCTGGGCTCCGGGCAGGTTGAGTGCCCGCCACCCGAGGTCCAGTGTCTCAGGTCAGCTCCGGGGTGGAAAGCTCAGGAGCTTCACTTTGAAGGACACAGCCCCAGGCTGCGGCGCTGGCTGCTGGCCCTGCAGCAGCCCCCAGGCCCCCAGCTTCAGGGCACCTTCCTGGCCCGCAGATGGCTGGGTGCTGCCGGGAAGGGTCCAGCAGGTCGGCTGTGTGACGGGGCCCTCAGTGGTGGCTGCTGTGCCACTGCTCCTGCTCCGCTTCCTGTCACTCTTCCTCCCCTTGCTGCAGCTCCCCCTCCTGTCAGTCATCCCGCCCCTCCCCCTCCCCCCTCCCCCCTCCCCCCTCCCCCTCCCCCTCGCCCCCCCATGGACGTGGAGGACAGGCCTGCAGAGGCAGCAGGAAGGTGCGCTGCCCTGATGCAGGGCCGCTGGCCCTTCCCCCTGTGCCCACCCTGCCATGGGAGGCCCCTCTGGTCACACTGGCCGAGGGACTTCACGGTGGCCTGGGCTTCCACCCCCTTCCTTGTGCCCTCCGTGTGGGGTGGCACGGGGGAGGCAGGCCCAGCTCCACCTGCCCGGGCTGTGTGTGGTGCGGCCGGCCGTGGGCTTGGTCTCCGGGCACACCGCACTTTTTTTTTTTTTTTTTTTTTTTTTTTAAGAGAGAGAGAGAATTTTAATATTTATTGTTTAGTTCTCGGCAGACACAACATCTTTGTTGGTATGTGGTGCTGAGGATGGAACCCGGGCCGCACACATGCCAGGCGAGCGCGCTACCGCTGGAGCCGCATCCCCAGCCCCCAGCGCACTCTCCAGACGCGGGGAAGGCGGTGCCCGGTGCCAGATGGAGTGCGGGGAGCCTGGACGGCGGCCCCCGGGGGCTCTGCTGGACAGAGCATTGGCTCCACTTCAGCTGATGCCGGTCACACCCACACGAGGCCCCTCCCGAGAGGTGTGGGGGTGTCCTTACTGACGGAGCTGCAGGGCACAGACGCTGTGTGTCACCCGCGTGGACACACATGGGACCCTCCTCCTCCCCACTCCCCTCCACACAGCGCAGGGCAAGCGAGAACACACACCAGGAAGAGGGAAGGTGGTCTGAGTGGCCTGTGATCTTGGGGTGTCACTGAGAGTGGTTGATACGCGCTGGGGCCTTGCTAATTATATGCGGGCACCTGCTTCCCATGTCCGCTCTCTAATTAGGCCCCAGCCACGGCTGGCAGCCTGCCCGAGGCCAGGGCCCTCTGTCCTTCTCCCCGGGAGGTCTGGGTTGTGACTGTAACCCCGTCGGGGCTCACGGGCACTGGCACTTGGGTCCCATCACTTAACCAGCAGCTACGGCCACCCCGTGGTCCTGGGGGTGCACTCGTGGGCATGGCCACGTGAACTTGGACAGGGATGTGAGGTCTGCGTGGTGCGTGTGGCGACCGTCTCGGGCCTGCCTGAACTTGGTCCCCAGCACCCGTCGTCAGCACCCCTACCAGAGCGTAAACGCAGGGCCCCAGACAAGTCTTGTGTCAAGTGCTGGGACGGCTCACTGCCTCTGGCCGGCGGAGAGGCGCCCGTCGAGGTCAGTGCCCCCACCCCGCCCTCTTCAGAGAACCCCCTGCCTCTGCACGGCTTCTCTGGGCGGCCACCCTTCAGGTCTCGCGGGAGCCTCCCTCGGGTGCCAGCTCCGAAGGGCAGGAGCATACCCTGCTCTGTCGCATGGCTGCTGTCCCAGTGGGCCCTTGGGACGCAGCTGTCCCTCTGTCCCTTTAGAAAGCCCCCACATAGAGAGGGAGGAGTTATGGGCGGGTAGTGGTCCCTGCTGGGACGTCCTGTGTCCTCAGTTTGGTCCCCTGCACTTGGACTTTGGAAATGCATCGGCCACCCAAGTCGGCCTCTAGGACCCTTTCCCTTCCTCAGACTGTCCCTTCTGCTTGTGGTCTCTGTCAATCGAGTGCCTTTGCAGGTCGCCGCGCAGAGGTCTTGCCGTGTTGGACTAGTGGGTCCCTGCGTTAGACCCGACCCTGGGCACTGGGTCGCCACATTCATAAACACACACGGCTTGTTTCCCAGCGGAGCAACACGGTGCCCAACCCTCGGTCCCTGGCAAAACGCCGCGACAGTCGGCCTGGGAACAGGTGACAGGTAGCGGCCCCGCCTGTCCTGCCAGCTGGCGGGCTGCGGGTGTGAGCTGGCCAGCGGGTAGGAGACCCTGGATAGAGATGACAAGGGCCAGGGAGGTGCTCGGAGCCCTCTGGGTTCCGTCCCAGGGGGCAGAAGAAAGGGAGAGGGCTTCATGTTGGCTGAGTCTGGGAGGTGGACGCTGCTGCCTGGGCCTGTGGAAGCACATCATGCGTCGCGGGGGAACGTGTGGTGCAGCCAACCATTCACCTGGAAGAACAGGGTCCCTGTTGCCCCAGGCCACACCCCGCCATCAGCCATCTCAGAGTGTGCGCTGCGTCCGGCGGCACCACCCAGATTCATACCTCGAGGTCTAAGCCCCTAGTACCTCAGAATTCTCTGTGGCGACGGGTCTCTGCAGAGGGGATGGGGGTGCAGTGAGGTCCCGGGGGGCCCTGACCAGCAGGACTGGGGTCCTTGTAGAGGAGGCGATGAGGACAGGCGCGCACAGAGGGACGGCCCCGGGAGGACACCGGGAAAAGACGGCGTCTGCCAGCCCAGGGGAGATGCCTCGGGAGGGGGCCCTGCCCAGCCTGGACCTCGGGTTCGGCTTGCAGGACGGGGAGACTAGGTTCCGTGCCTCAGCCCAGCCTGGGATGGCTTTCCGTCTGTCCGTCTCCCTGCACTGCAGTGGGTCGCGCACCTGGGCCTTCAGGAGTCGCGTTCCGGGAAGGACGGCGCATTCTGGGCAGCACCGGGCCGAGGTGCGGCTCGCCTGTCCAGGGAGCGGGGGTGAGGCCGAGGGCGGAACGTTCTTGCCCTGGCCTCTGGGTTCCCGGGTTCCTCCAGCCTCAACCCCGTCGCCTCGACAGAGTCCCCTGACATTCCGCCCCCCCCCCACTAGGACACGAAACATCCGTGAGCAGAACACGTGAGCGCCAGGAGCTGACTGCGACCAGACCCCGGCCCTTCACCTGTGGGTCGCCGTCCGCCCTGGGCACGTCTCCCAGGTTCCGGGAGGCCCGGCCTGGCGGACGGCCTTCTGCACGGGCTGGTCACCTCCCCGTGGTGCTTACGTTCCTGGTGACGGCTGTCACAGGAGCACAGCCGAGGGTGGAGGACAGAAGTGGAAGGTGGCGAGAGGTGGCCCTGACAGGGACCCTTAGGAAGGAGGGCAGCATGGAGTGGCCTTTGAAGTCCACGCTTTACCGTGGGGCCAGCCCGTGCTTCCCTGCCTTCAGAGGCCCGAGGACCTGGGTTCAGCAGGAGCCCACACAGGGCCTGCGGGGACTCTGGCTCGGAAGCAGAGCGTTTGGGCAAGGGGACGTCCCCATGGAGCCTGGGACCCTATGCTCATCTGCAGTGACTGAAAATTCAAGTCGTGCCGGTCGGCTGAATGACGTACCCCGAGGCCACCCACCCACCCGGTGACGGCAGGAATGGGCAAGGTGACGCATGCACAGTTGTCCTGCAGCACTGAGGCCACCCACCCCCCACCTGGTGACGGCAGGAATGGGCAAGATGACGCGTGCACAGTTGTCCTGCAGCACTGACCGAGGCGGGCACAGGGTTCTCAGACTGGGCTCCCCCAGGACGCGGCCACACGAGTCTGTAGCCCCCGTGGTCCTTTGTGTGTGAGGGAAGCCCTGGGAAGACCCTGCTGTGGGACAGTGACACTGACGGTCTGAGGTCGTCGTGCAGAGGCCTGACTAGGGGGGGTGAAGGTCCCTGACGCTCATTTGTTTCTGTCACTCTCTAACAGGTGGCCTTGCAGGGGGACCTGCCTGAGGTGGCAGGCTCTGGAGGTCCCATGGCAGCCTGCAGGCGCCCACTCGGGTGCAGGTGACACCGCCTGCCCTGGAGGAGGCTCTGGGGACAATCCTGGCCTGGCCCTCGGAGGCCACCAGGTCTCTGGGCTCGCAGCTCCCACCTCCAGCTCCTGGCCGTGGTGCGTTAATGCAGAGTCTGGTGCAGACTCCTCTCCACAGTGGCTCTCCCTGATCCCCTCGGTTGTGACATGTCCTCAGGGCACCTTCTGATTTCTCCTGTGGGGTCAGAGCCAGGAGTTGAGGGGGGCCCTGTGCAGTGTGCACGTGTCCACAGGTTCCCCAGCAGCCTGCTGCCCCTCGTTTCTAGTTGTGTTCCCTCGGGGACATTCTTTGTGGGTCTAGTTCTCCTGCGTTTGAGGCTGTCGTGGCCACTCCTGGAGCGTTTTCCAGATGCGCCTGGGAGTACGTTCAGCGACCTCCCTGTGTGGTTCTGCTGATCACGCTGAACGTCCTGATGGTCGGCCGCCCAGTCTGTGTTGATCACAGCTCATCTTAAGTGGGACGCCACCTTCTCTGCCAGGTAGCTTCGTCCTCAGACCCCCCTTTGTGCTGGTGACAGGCAAATCATACCTTGACACTTTGGGTGCCCATCAGGAGCGATGTATAACCTGCGATTCTTGCCGTTTATTTTAAATCGGCTCCGAAGAATAACAAGACATCACTGGGCTCAGAGGCGCACACTTGAAATCCCAGCGACTCGGGGGCTGAGACGGGAGGGTCGCAGGATCAAGACCAGCCCCAGCAACTTGGCGACCCTGTCTCAAAATAAAGGGCTGGGGAGGTAGCTCCGTGGTACAGCGTGGCTGTGTGCATCCCCAGCACCACAGAAAGGGAACGATTCACAAAGAAAATGATCACATGACCCCGAGTATGAGAAGTGCACTCGCGCACCTGCACAGGTTTGTGTGTGGAGCGTCGCTGCTCCTGTCTCACTTTAAGCACCTTGGCCAGGTCAGAAAAGCCCCAAAGGTGTTCTTGTCTGATAACGAACCTCCCGAAAGTTCACGTATGAAAGGGTGAGCGTTTTCAGTGTCTTTACACCCCGTCAGATGATGATTTCCAGAATCTGGCTTAAAAGAATTTTTCAGTCTTTGTCTGTTCGTTTGTCGTTGGTCCTGGTGACACCACTGGGGCCTTGGGCGTGCCAACCTTGGTGGGCTCTACGGCTGTGCTCCACCCCCAGCCCCCAAATCAGCCACGAATCTGAGTGAAAGCCCACTTTCAAGTCGGCACCTTTTTGTTTGCAAAACTCTCTTCAGATACAGGCTCAGATCCTGGACTGTAGTGGTCCCCGGTGAGTCTGCCCGGGAGGAAAGTCTTCTCCCAGAGAACGGGGAGTGCGGGTGCTCCAGAGACTCGGCGCCCGAGCCTGCCGTGTGCACGTGGTCTTTGTTGGTGGGGTATTGGAGACTGAGCCCAGAGGCGCTTAACCACGGAGTCCCATTCCCAGCCCCTTCCTTTTTAAAATATAAACTTAGTTGTCAGTGGGCCTCTTTAATTCCTTGACTTCTAGTGGTGCTGAGAGTTGAACTCGGTCCCTCTCACGTGCCGGGCAAGTGCTCTACCACTGAGCCGCAACCCAGTCCCTTCCCAGCTCTTTCTGCATGTAGAGACGGGGTCTCGCTGACTTGCTTAGCGCCTCACTGTTGCTGAGGCTGGCTTTGAACTCGCGATCCTGCTGCCTCAGCCTCCCGAGCCTCTGGGATCAGTGTGCCCCGCTGTGGCCGGCACAGGGTCTTTTTGAGCATCGTGCCCCTGAGTGCAGTCGCAGACAGGTGCACCCTGCAGAGAAGTCGCCGCACGTGGCCCCTTGCTGATGGAGCCCAGGTTCAAAAGGGGGGTGCAGGGCCCGCTCTGCGTTTAGGGAGCACCTGCCGTCTCCCTAAGGGAAGCCGCGGCTTTCTTGTCTCAGAACCTGCACCTCCTGAGAGTCTGCTGGAGGAGTCCTGGACCCAGAGACGGGCAGGAGGACACGCAGTCGGCTGTGTCCAGGAGACGTGGCCTGAGCACCCGTTCTTTGCCCTGCGGTGCCCTGAGATGAGCAGGGAGCAACGGTGGCCTTGCGTCCTGGCTCTGCGCCTGGCCATCTGTGGGCCCCGCTGTGCAGCCCACCGGAGGCCCAGCAGCGCGCCTCTGAGCAGCCCCGGGACCCTCCCCGCGCCTGCCTCCCCGCCGGCCGCCTACCTGTGGGTGTCTTCCTGGAGCGGCCTCCCTCCCGTGCTCCATGTGTGGCCGTCTGCACCCCAGGAGCCGGCACCTCGCTGGCCCTCCTCCTCACTCCCCCTGCCCCATAATTAGGCGGCACCAGCACCCGGTGGAGCCTGCTGTTACCCAGCCGCCGTGTGGGCGGGAGCTGGGCCTCCAGTCACCCCGAAGCTGCCTGGGGCCGTGCCGCGGCTCTGCTCCCCTGTGCTTGGGAACGACGGGAATGGGGACAAGACCCCAGAAATCCCAGGCTCCACAGAGTTCCCTGGAGGGATTGTGTGACCTGGTTCTCACTTGGTGGCGCCTGCTCGGGTTGGAGCGTGGGGACGTCCCAGTAGCAGGACCTTTAAGATGGGAGCCTCCTGCGGGGGAAGTAGGTCATGGGAGCGTGTCCTTCTTGTCGTCCGTGTCCGTGGCCCGGAAGCTCCTGGTGAGCTTGCAGGAGACTGGTCCTCCGAATCCCTGTGGGCACTCCCCACCTGTGGGCGTCATCCCCACGGGGCCTCCTGGGCTGAGCTGCGGTGGGCACCGCGCTCTTGAACCTCCAGAATGGGAGCTCGCGACCCTCTGGTTTCCTGCCTCGCCCCGCCTCAGGGATTTTGTGACGGCAGCGTGTCCTCCGTTTCCGTTGCGTGTGTGTTTGGGGCCCGCCATCGGCCGTGTGCATCCTTTTTGGTTGCTGAGGACCCCCCCACCGTGTGAGGCTCCACAGTTTGAATGGCCATTTCCAGCTTTCTGCTGCAGTAGCCGCGTGCTGAAGTCTTCCCGTTAGCTGTGGCTTTGTTGTCCCTGGACCTGCAGAGCCCCCCAGTGCCCCCCAGTGACCTGGGTGGGAGTCTCGGTGCCCAGCTGGCACTGTCAGGAGCTGGGGACCTTCAGGAGGGGGCCTTGTGGGAGGTTCTGGTCAGTGGAGGCTTGTCCTCGGGAGCTGGGCCCCCAGTCGCCTTGGGCCCTCTCGACTCCCAGGTGGGGGCGGGGGGAGCAGGCCTCCTGGGCACCCCCCCCCCTTGGTGGCTGTGCCCCAGGTCCACAGCAGCAGGGCCGGTCGCTCAGGGACGGAGACGCCGAGGCTCAGCCCACACAGACCTCCCCGTTCAGGCGGTCGCGGGACGGCCACCGCTGGACCTGGAGTGAGGCCGTCCTCCTGGTGAGCGCTGGGGGTCTAACGGCAGGAGCCGCTCTCCTCTTGGGCTGTGCGCGTCTGTGACCGCTGTCAGAGATGGTCCCCCCCCCCCCCCCCCCCCCCCCCCGTGGCTTGGAGCCACCGTGTGTCCCGACCTCACACTGCGGGAGGCCAGTCCAGAGGGGGCTGTGGGTGGGGCACCTGGGGGAGCTGGTCCTGGCCCCCGCCCCCAGAGCCTGCCTGTGTCACGTGCCCCTGGCCGTTCTCCCTTGGACTCCCACAGCTCTGGTTCCCCTGGGTTCCTGGTCCTGCGAGTTGCGTCCACTTCCCCCTGCAGACGTGTCCCCGTAGGAGTGACCCGGCCACCTCGCTGTGCCAGTTGGCACATGATGGCGTCTACCTTAACCCCGCTGTGGGGAGGCTCCTGGCCGCAGAGCTGCCCGTGCCCCGGGGTGCAGTGCGCTGAGCCCGCGCCGAGCAGAGCCGCTGCTGTGTGGCACAGGCCGCTCCTTGGTCGTCCCTGGAGACGTGTCTGTTTGGTTTCAGTGCAGCGGGTGGCTGACGGCCAGTGGTGACCCGGTCCTCTCTCCCCGCCCAGCGGCTCCTTCCAGGCAGGGTCAGGGCGCTCAGTTTCCTGCGGGTCCATGGTTAGTGTCAGGCCTGGCCTCCCTGAACCTGCTCACTCACCAGGGAGGGTCAGACGGTGGTGGCCCAGGACTGGGGTCCCTGTCCCTGAGCAGAGTGCAGCAGGGACATGTGGCCCGGACGGCCACACTCCTGACCCCCGCTGTCGAGCTGTGGCAGGGCAGGGCCTCGTGTGGACATGGTCACTGAGCTTGGCCGAAGGGGACGCGTGAGGCGATGCTCAGCTGAGGACACGCAGCCATTGTGTCCACCACTGTGTGGGGAGCCCCTCTCCTCGCAGCTGTTGTCCCTTGGTGCTTGAGGAAGCCTAGATGGTGTCTTCCTTCCTGTGTGTGGACGGATCTCGCCTTGGCCTTGCAGCCCTGTTGGTCTCAGTCCTAGCACAGCCTGGCGCTCGGCCCGGGCCTTGTGACGGACCCATCGCTCCCGGGCCAGCGCCTGCTCCTGTTCCCGAGACGGGCACCTGGCTGCCCACCTGGCTCACCTGGGACCTGTGGAGCTGTCTCCAACTTGGAAACGCTGGTCCAGGGGCACGTCTTGGCTGCGTCACTGGAGCCTCGCGCTGAACGGGAATCTAGGTGGCAGCTGGATTCTCTTGGTTCACATTTGCTTGGTGCCATTTCAGAGAGAGAGAGAGACACGGAGATGAACAACGAGGACACGGGGCTCATGGTGGCTCTTGTCCCGTTGGTGGATGTCGATCGAGGGGCACGTGGACGCAGGTCTGCAGAGCCAGCTTCAGGAGAGGAGCGGGCCCTGTGTCTGTGTCTCGGACGACACTGTCTCAGTGTCCCCTGCCCTCTGCCCTGGACCTGCTTCTCCGCCTGCAGCTCATACCGGCCTCCCTCCTCTGTGCTCCGGAGTGATCCCCACGGCCAGGCCACGAGGCCCACGAGGCCCACGAGGCCCACGAGGCGGTCTCCCTTGGAGTCTGCTGGGGTCAGGGGCAGGGCTGCAGGAGAGCACAGGGCGGACCGCACAGCAGCCGCCGCCCCGCCTCCAGGTGACACTTGCAGAAATCA
>NC_135494.1:4417649-4468820 GCF_052094955.1 Ictidomys tridecemlineatus | reverse complement strand
GTCCCTTTGAGTGTCCCTGACTTCAATCCCTGGTATCTTTCCCACAAAATCAATCTTTTTTTTTTCTTTTTTCCTGCAATACATTAAAAACCTCAGGAAAGAGAGGAGGTCTATTTTTTCAAAATCACTCATAACATTTCAGCAATAGAAGCCTCTTGCTCCGAGGCAGGGCCCAGAATATTTCCTTTCAAATCAAAAATAAAACACTTATAGATTCTGCTATAGAAATGAGAACTTTCCGTAGAAGACGATCTAAATAACGAATATTCAGAAAACACCGTTTCGCACATACAGCCTGCAGGTATCGATCCACTGCTATACAAAGAGCTTTCAGAATCAATAGGAAAAAATGAGCGAAATAAAATTTTAGGTGAGTCTCTAAACACTATTTACAAAAGCATTCGTAAGTTCCGTAAATAGAGGGAAAATGGTTCGATTCATCGGAGAAACAAAAGTGCTTATATTTAAACGCCAGGTAAGTCCTTCAAGATGAGATTGGGATATGTAATAGTGACACATAAGAGTAAAGGTGACATATTTGGGTGGCTGGAAAAGAACATAGTTTTAAACAAGAAAAGCAGTTTTTTTTTTCTTGTGTGGTACAAAAATGTGTGAAATTTTTAAAAATACGTGTTGTTCAATATTCTTCCAATTTTTCTTTTTTTACTGGGGAGGAGTAACAGGGATTGAACTCAGGGACACTCGACCCCTGAGCCCCGTCCCCAGCCCTATTTTGCATTTTATTTAGAGACAGGGTCTCCCTGAGTTGCTTACGGCCTCCCTTTGGTAGAGGCTGGCTTGGAACTCACGATCCTCCTGCCTCAGCCTCCCGAACCTTGGGATGACAGGCGTGGGTCCCTGCGCCCAGCTCCAATTTTTCTCCTGTGTGTGTGTGTGTGTGTGGCGACTCTGCTTCCTTGGTCCCACTGGCCACATGTGAAGCGCCCAATGGCACCTGTGGCCCGTGGCCACCATGTTGAAGGGGAAGAGATGCCACCCAGCTCCCGTGGTAGAGAATTGCACTGGATCGACTCCCGTAGGCACCAAGGTCTCCGGTCCTCTGGGGCCTCCCTGTCTACCTCTCTTTATCCTAAGTTTTATATTTATGAAGACCACAGCGGGATTCAGGGTCGGGGCACTTGGACGGTTTTCCACAATTCCCACCGCAGTCTCCGTTCCCAGCTGAATGTGTTGGGGTGACCGTTGCCACAACATGCACGGAGCTGATTTTACCTGGTGGAACACGGAGCCTTGGGTCTGATTTTTGGGGAACGGGGTGACACCCAGCAGCCTTTCCCGAACACGCTGCAAATGTGGACTCTGTTCAGTCCCAAGGGGATCCATTCACGTCATTAATATTAATACCACATTGACATGAATATTCATGAAAAATGCAAATGAAGAACTGTGTTGGAGAGAATCAGCTGAACAGACAAGAGATCGGAAAAGCGCTTCCACCTAAAATGACCGTGGCCTCGGGCCTCCTCCGAGCACCGGATCCGATCAGTCGTGAACCACGCGACCTTCAGAACCTTTTTTCTTTGATGCGTCCATTACGTCCGGTCATTTGTTACAGTAATGGGAAACTCAGGGACACGGGCACCGGATACAGTCGGTGCTCACCCCTCCGATATAGCTCCACAGACTCGGCTTTCAAGGAGCATTCTTCTCTTTGAGACAAAGAAAGATAATGGAGGCCCAGAGTATACCTTTACCCAATCCAAAATTCCTCCACTTCTCCCATCTCCCCCCGCCCTTATGTATCACTACCCACTTATCAGGGAGAACATTCTGCATTATTTTTTTGGGGGGGGGATTGGCTTACTTCGCTTTGCATGATATTCTCCAAATCCATCCATTTACCTGCAAATGCCACGATCATATTCTTTTTCAAGGCTGAGTAATATTCCAACATGTATCTATATCACACTTTCCTTAAACACTCATCTTGAGCTGCTGTCCTCCTCCAGGCCCTGCCGCCTGCACCGAGTTCCTGAAGCTGCTCTGCATCTCCCCCTTCATCCCGTCTCAACCCATCGACAGGATTTAAACGGCAGGAATCGACGGAGGTTCCCTGGATTCTCCCCGTTCCCACGACCCACGCGCCATATGCTCATCCAAGAGGGTGTTCAGAAACCGCTGAGTGATGACATGTTTACCGCCGTGAGCAAATGTCTTCTGCTTCCTCCCTCTGTCTTTTCTTGCTCTTCCGAGACTCTCTGCGGGATGCCTGCCACCGTTTTGACAACGCCTGTCTTTATTGAGTCGTCAGTAAAGCGGGTTTGTCTTCCTTGACTCTATTCTGCACAGAGAACCGACGTCTTCACAGCAGAAAATAACCCAACGGGCCTCAGACGAGGCCATCACCAAACAGCTTTGGACACCCTGTGGCGAATGGAAGGCAGATTTTAACCTTGGAGGCCATTTTCTTTCAAGGTCGAATGAAGTGAGGACAAGTCTCTGGGGACAAATCCCAGACCTTCCCGCCGGCTTACTCTGGAAAGATTCCGTGGTTCTCTGTGCCCACAGGAACTTCCGGATCCTGAAGGGGGACTGTACTGGTCAGCTTACCGGTACTGTAACAAACGCCTTGGATGATCGGCTTAAAAAGACGAAAGGTTCACTTTGGCCGAGCAAATTAATTCAGAAGCCAGAAGACCAAAGTCGAAACCAGCTTTTCTTCCAGTTTCCCTCTTCAGAGACCATTCATTTGAGGGGTTTATTTTTCATTTAAAAATGATTGTATTTGAACAACACAATGCCAAACATCAGTGTAGGGAACAGTGTGAGGATCTGATACCTGGATACGGTGTGTGCTGATCCAATCAAGGTGATTAACATTTGCATCTTCTTAAATATTCATCACATTTTTTTTTTCTTTGCATTGGGAAATGATGTGCACAGAACTGATAGACGTCTCTTAAAGGCTAAATTTGGTCACATACTTCGAATATCTCACAAATTGCTCGACTGTGTACCCCAAACTATTGCTACTCCCTCATTTTTTAATCCTTCTTTTCCCATCCCACCCCTTGATAAAAAATAAAGCATGACCTATCTCTCGTGAGTGGGCTATTCTTTTTTTTTTTTCTTTTTCTCTTTAATTCGCTCGTCTATATTTTTCCTTGATCCAGAGATCCAGACCCGAAATCTGAGTAAATTCCTAAGTATTCAGCTCCGCTAGACGGGTGTTCATTAAGATAAAACGAACGGTGTATCCATTAATTAAATACCGTCCCAGGCTGAATTTTTTTTCATTTAACATGAGCTTTTTCAGGGGCCGTGATGGATACATCATTAAAGGAATTAGGTTGGAGGATAAATTAGTTATTGAACCGCCTCCAGGCAATGATTTCCGGGGTGCGCGAGACGGGACGCAGTCTGTGTCAATCAAAGCACCAAGCGGGACGTGCTTGAGGTCCGCCACAGAATGAACAGCAAACGTGCAAAATGATCAAAAAAAAAAAAAACCCCAAAAAAAACCCAAAAAACAAACAAACAAAAATTTTGCGGGCAAAATGTCCCGGATTCAAGAAAATTGAAAGTCAGTGGTGTTCTACCAGGAGCGCCAAGCATTGAGCATATAAATGGCGGCCGGGAGCAGGTGGTGTCGACCAAAAGCTGGAACGCAGTGCAGAGTGCATGTCACAGGAGGACCTGGGATCCATGAAGCGCTGTCCGGGGACAGTGCTGTCAGAGTCCTGGCTTTAGGAAATGGACAGAGCAAGTAGGTGTCACTGGGTCACAAAGGATAAGGGACACTCGGGCTCAAGGTGAAAGAGGAGAGGGAAGTGGGTCTGCGCTTCATGACTGTAACAAAACACCTGAGAAAAGCAACGTAGAGGAGGAGAAATTGGGAGATTCTGTTGAAGCTTCAGAGCTCCAGCCCACGGATGGGGGTCTCCATGGCTTTGAGGAAGGGGATGAAGACAAGGTAGAGTCTCCAGGGTTCACCCACCGGGACCAACTGCCCCCAACCAAGTCCCACCTCGCACACTTCCCACCCTCCAGTTCCCTCCAATTTCCTGCAAATGACCTCATTCTGTTTTTTCTTTAGGGCTGCGTAATACTCCACTGCATAGACATACCATGTTTTCTGCACTCATATTTATCGGTGGACATCTGGACTTGTGGTGATTCCTACATCGCTATACTTTGAGGATTTTAATCCTTTATGATAAGTAACACGGAGTGGTCTAGCTGGGTCACATGGCGGTCCCATGCCTAGTCTTTTGAGGACCCTCCGTATTGATTTCAGGAGTGTGGTCTCCGTAGGAGCTCATCGAACCCCAAGAGAGGCTCAAGGAGCGAGCATTTTCCCCCTTTTCTCTCTTTCTTTCTTCATGTGCTTAAATGACTTGAATTAAAAAAAAATAAAAAATAAAAACAATGAAAAGAAATCTGAAACTAAGCTGTTCACGGTTCCCCCTTAATTACAGTATTTTGAACAACTAGAGACGGAACAAAGCTCCGAAGGAAGCAAAAACAATTAGCAAATTCATTAACTGTTGCTTGTGCTTTTTGTCTGGAAGATAATTAGATGTCTGAGAGGGAGATCTCTGCATGGATGAACGCCCGCTGCACGCGGAGAAGCCTCCGTCGCACACGCACTCGGCAGGATACATCAGAGCGGCGGCCCGGCCCAGGGAACGGGTGCTGCAGTGTGGATCTACAAGTGACCCCCAGGGAATTCAGATTTTAAAACCATAAATCGCCAAGGCAGAAAGGTTCAAAGGTGAAGATTTTAGGCAGGGATCACATTGGCCACCTCTTTAGTGGGTTAGTGGATTAATCCATTGGTATTTGGATGGATTAAAAGGTGGTGACTATAGGACCACGTGATGTGGCTGGAGGGGGCAGGTGACAAGGGACATGCTCTTGGGGATTATATCTGTCCTTGGCCACCCAACTCTCTCCGCTCCCTGGGGCCCTGTCCTGAGCTGCTCTCCTCCTCCAGGCCTTGCCGCCATATTGTGAAATGATTGGGTTGTAAGAGGTGTAGACTCATAGTGGATTAATCCACTTGGATGGACTCACTGGGTGTAGACTAGAAGTGGATTAATCCACTTGGATGGACTCACTGGGGGGTGACTGCAGCAGGTGGCGTGTGGCTGGAGGAGGGGGTCCCTGGGCTGTGCCTTTGGGGTCTCTGTCCTGTCCCTGATGGGCAGAGCTCTCTCTGCTTCCTGGTGTAACCTAATAGTGGATTAATCCACTTGGATGAACTCACTGGGTGTAGACTAATAAGTGGATTAATCCACTTGGATGGACTCACTGGGTGTAGACTAATAAGTGAATTAATCCACTTGGATGGACTCACTGGGTGGTGACTAATAAGTGGATTAATCCACTTGGATGGGCTCACTGGGTGTAGACTAATAAGTGGATTAATCCACTTGGATGGACTCACTGGGTGTAGACTCATAGTGGATTAATCCACTTGGATGGACTCACTGGGTGTAGACTCATAGTGGATTAATCCACTTGAATGGACTCCCTGGGTGGTGACTGCAGCAGGTGGGGTGTGGCTGGAGGAGGGGTCCCTGGGCTGTGCCTTGGGGGTCTCTGTCCTGTCCCTGGTGGGCAGAGCTCTCTCTGCTCCCTGGTGCCCTGTCCTGAGCTGCTCTCCTCCTCCAGGCCCTGCCGCCATCTTGTTTTGCTCCCCTTGGGCCAGAGCCATGGAGTCGGCCCCCAGGGACTGGACCTCGGACACCGTGAGCCCAAATAAACAGAATTCGAGTCTCGGTGGCAGCGGGATACGGTCCACTTGATGCTCAAGCAGGAAACGGTTTCTCCAGCAGCCCGTGCCAAAGGACCAGGACGTCCCCTGGATGACAAGTGGCTCTCATGACCTTTGTCCGGGGCGGTATCACCTCCGCCATCTGGGGGCTCGGCTCCTGGGGAGACTCTTGTTTTCCTGCAGGAAGCCTCCTCTCGGAATTTCAATTCCGACCTCCTGGAGGGCTCCGTGATTTACCTTCCAATAAGGTCATTTAGGGAGATTTACCTTCCAATAAAGTCATTTAGGGATTGCAAAGGAGCCTGTCCCCAGTGACCTTGGAGACAGTCCCCAGATCGCGAGTCCTTCGAGTCCTCTGGAGCAAGCGAGGACTTTGATATTTGGGATGATTTAAGAAATTCACCGTTGGGACCCCTTTTGGAATAAGTTCAGGTCAGTTGCAAACCCCTTTATATCCTTCTAAAAACCCAGTTTGTTCCTTTTTTTTTATGGAGGATGGAGACCAAAGAGGGAACTCAGGGACACTCGACCCCTGAGCCCCGTCCCCAGCCCTGTTTCGCATTTTATTTAGAGACAGGGTCTCCCTGAGTTGCTTACGGCCTCACTTTTGTAGAGGCTGGCTCTAAACTGCGATCCTCCTGCCTCAGCCTCCCGAGCCGCTGGAATGACAGGCGTGCGCCATCGCACCCAGCAAAATTAGATTTGTTCCTAACAGCGAATACTATAAGTTATTGATTAGGTGATTCCAAATATTTTAAGTTTAAGGATAATGAAGCTCTATGCCGTGGGTTCTTTCTACCCCGCTGTAGCTTGCAAAGTCTGGCCAAACACATCGCAATTGGAAATACGTTCCCACAATCTCATGTTTTTCAAGTAAACGTAGGTGATATCGTCCCAATTACATGCTTAATCAGAAATACGGCCGGTGATATTTAGAAATCATCTCAGTCTGACCAGGGCTTCCTAAAATGATCATTTACACGATCATATTCAATTATCATGATACGCTGCTCAGAAGCAATGACGTTTCTCACACCTTAAGATTCATCTAAGAAAAAGAAGGAAATCAAGTAAAATCCCATCGGGATTGACGAGGCTCCGGTATCCCCGATAACCATCAAGTTGGGTTGTCTGACCCCAGACATTATTTAACATGTTTAAATTGCATCTCCTATTAAGTGTCACACAATCACTCTGCCTGCAATTTGCTTCAATATGATGAATTTATTATTTATAATATTTACAAATAAATATTATAAATAATAAAACAGTAAAATCATCTCTCACCCGATTAACATAGAAATTTGGAGTCATTTGCTTGGCCACCACCGAGCTACGGATATCTTAAATAGGCACCCAGAGTCCTGGATCGTCATTAATAAGCTCTATAGGAACTAGGGGATCTAGTTCCTGATTGATAGAAGGATTTTTGCTAGAGTGAAAAAAAAAAATCAAATGCCGTAATCAAAAGGGCTTGTAAAGATAGAAGGCAAATAAAGCCATGCTCCTTCCATTAGGTCCATGATCCAGGGCAACAAAGTCCATTGTCTCCTTCAAAACTCTTTCATAACTGCAGATAAAGAAAGACGCAGACATGTTTGGCATGGGTTTGGTGGCAAGGTCCGTGTCATACACGGCTAATGGCTATTTGGATGGTGCAATAATTTCATAGGCCGAAATGTAGACAGAACAAGGCAGGAGCAGCTTGCGTGTTCTCCACAAAGGGTCACTGAGTTTGGGAATTCCCATCTCCTAGATGTCATCTGCCTTTTCTTTTTTTGTGGAGATTCGACTTCATTTTCAGGCCCCCTTCTCTTTATAGTGACAAAAGGGCTGCAGCTCTCTGACCATCACACCTTCATCCCTACTGTGTCCACAGAAAACAGGAAGTGCTCCTGCGTGAGCATCGTAAGCCAAAGTCCCAATCATGGTTCTGATGGGAACTTTTGAGAGTCATGTGGTCACTGTGGATTCATGCATTTAAGTCAACTGAAGCAGCAGGGGGGCAGTTCAACTGCCTTCAGGATGGGTCACTTCTTGTCCCAAACATTTTGAGTTGGGACTCGTCAACCTACAAAATGCAACGTGGATTCCTATTAATCATGTCGACCATGACATGACTGGATACACCAGAAACAACTAGATTTATTTATCAGTGGATCGATTTTTGGGTCTGTGAATTATTTCCCAACAGATCTGTTAAAAGCATGCATAGGGCTTTTCTTCATGTTATACAATTTTGCTTGCCTCCTTAAACATTTCAAGATTTTTTTCCCCGTGAATCTATTTTGCTTTTTATTATTTTTTCCTTGCATCAGAAAGCCTCAATAAAAATGTAGTAATGGTTCATGCTTTAAAAATACGCGCCGCAAACAATGGTGTAGTATGAATGCTGATCCGTCTTCCGCTATTGGGATCCATCTCCAAGGAGACACAGTTGGATATGGGTTTACCCTCCCTGAAAGCTAAGCAGAAGAGGAAAAATGTGCTTTATTTCATTTCTATTATCCCATTAAGGCCAAGACTTTATAAATAGGTCCGAGTAAATCTGATTGCCATGGTGAGCGTTGTATCGCTGGAGGCGTTGGAAATCATCCTCAGATACGTTTTGACATGACTTTTCTTAAACCCCATCGACAGCGGACATCACTCTTCAGATGGCAGAGGACGTGGACACGGCCCACTCTGTTAGTTCATTGCTTCTTTTGCATGAAGGACTATGCTAAGTGCTTTTCACTTGTCATCTCACAGAGAACCTGGCAGAGCCGTGGGGATGGTGTGTGGGCGCTAAGGTGCTCCTCAAATGGATCCTGATGGTCCACACTCACCGAGGAATAAGACCCTGGTAATTCTCTCCCTCTGTGTTTGGATGGGACTTCACCATTTCCACCTAATGAATAGCACACTAGAAGAGTGAGGACATGTCCCTTCCATGATCAGGTTGTAGGAGTGCAGGACCGCCATCCTGGATGAGGAAATGTCCCTTCCGTGATCAGGTTGTAGGAGCGCAGGACCGCCATCTTGGTTGAGGGAATGTTTCTTCCATGATCAGGTTGTAGGAGCACAGGACCGCCATCTTGGTTGAGGGAATGTCCCTGTGATGATATGTTGTAGAAGTATATGACCACCATCTTGGTTGAGGGAATGTTCCTTCTATGATCAGTTTGTAGGAGTGCAGGACCGCCATCTTGGTTGAGGGAATGTCCCTTCCATGATCAGGTTGTAGGAGCACAGGACCGCCATCTTGGATGAGGGAATGTCCCTTCCATGATCAGGTTGTAGGAGCGCAGGACCACCATCTTGGATGAGGGAATGTCCCTTCCATGATCAGATTGTAGGAGCACAGGACCGCCATCTTGGATGAGGGAATGTCCCTTCCATGATCAGGTTGTAGGAGCGCAGGACCACCATCTTGGATGAGGGAATGTCCCTGTGATGATATGTTGTAGAAGTACATGACCACCATCTTGGATGAGGGAATGTCCCTTCCATGATCAGGTTGCAGGAGCACAGGACCGCCATCATGGTTGAGGGAATGTTTCTTCCATGATCAGGTCGTAGGAGTATACGACCGCCGTCTTGGATGAGGGAATGTCCCTTCCATGATCAGGTTGTAGGAGCGCAGGACCGCCATCTTGGTTGAGGGAATGTTTCTTCCATGATCAGGTTGTAGGAGCACAGGACCACCATCTTGGTTGAGGGAATGTCCCTGTGATGATATGTTGTAGAAGTACATGACCACCATCTTGGTTGAGGGAATGTCCCTTCTATGATCAGTTTGTAGGAGTGCAGGACCGCCATCTTGGTTGAGGGAATGTCCCTTCCATGATCAGGTTGTAGGAGCACAGGACCGCCATCTTGGTTGAGGGAATGTCCCTGTGATGATATGTTGTAGAAGTACATGACCACCATCTTGGTTGAGGGAATGTCCCTTCTATGATCAGTTTGTAGGAGTGCAGGACCGCCATCTTGGTTGAGGGAATGTCCCTTCCATGATCAGGTTGTAGGAGCACAGGACCGCCATCTTGGATGAGGGAATGTCCCTTCCATTATCAGGTTGTAGGAGTGCAGGACCACCATCTTGGTTGAGGAGATGACCCTTCCATGACTAGGTTGTAGGAGTACAGGACCGCCATCTTGGCATGCCCCTTCCATGATCAGGTTGTAGGAGCACAGGACCGCCATCTTGGTTGAGGGAATGTCACAGGAACCTGGTACCACAAGGAGCTGGGACGATCCGAGGCAGCAGAAGGACGAGGTTATCTCTGACTGGCTTTAAGAATGGAAGCTCAGCTTCCGTGTTGACTCACAGTCACTGCTTTCCGTGACTGTAACAAAAGACCTGAGGCTGGACGCTTTGTAAAGAAGAGAAATGCATTTGGCTCATGGTTCTCGAGGCGAGCGTGCCCAAGGGCACGGTGCTGCACCTAAAGGGTCTTGCGGTGGTTGTGCAGCTATTTCCAGGAAAAGACCCCTTTTCTCAATGGCCCAACCCCAAACCACCCAGAACGTCTGCTCACCCCTTTGCATTCAGGGACATTCGACCCCTGAGCCCCGTCCCCAGCCCTATTTTGCATTTTATTGAGAAACAGGGAGTCACTGAGTTGCTTACGGCCTCCCTTCGGCGGAGGCTGGCTTTGAACTCGAGATCCTCCTGCCTCAGCCTCCCGAGCCGCTGGGATGACCGGCCTGAGCCACCGCGCCCGGCTAACGTCTCTGTTTTATGTGCATCACACACACAGCAAGTTCAGAGCCTGCTCTTCTCAGGCGAATGATCATATTAACGTGTTGCAAAGAGAATTTCTGTCACTCTGTCCCCACTTGACACCAGAACAGAGTGTCTCCCAATGCATCGTGTCCAGGGGAGCCCCAGCGGTTGCGGGAGACCCTACAACGTGTTTAGGAGTCATTGGAGGTCACTTGCGTTTGAGGACCGGGCAGCTCATGCAGTGTTCAGCACCCCCCCAGGCTCACGAGGGACACCAGCTTCTCAATCCTCAGGATGGGACTGAGCCTCGGATCTCCCAGCCCTGGGTCGTCCCCCGGCCCCGACCGCAGCAGGCTGAGCCCACACCTGGGTTGGAGGGAGATGCATCCTTTTCCTTCCTCTGAGCCTTCTGATTTGCACAGTGCGTTACTCTGTGCACGGGGCATGTTCTCTTACATCCACACGGAATCGCTGTCTGTATTTCAGGCTCCCTGACGGTCTGACTCTCTATTCTCATTTGTGCATCTTGAGATTTTCCGACTCTCCAGCGGGGGGTCTTTTTACTCCAAAGCCATGACCAGGAAATGCAATGAGCTTTTGCAGAAAAGTAACTTTTTTTTTTTTCCTAGTCACTGGGACAGAGATCCTTGAAAGATCATAAAGAGTGGGTTTTAATAATTCCTCCCAATACGATGCTCATGCACATTATCTATACTGTGGAACCAACCTGGGTGCCCTCAACAGATGGATGGGTAAAGAAAATGTGGTATATCTACACAGTGGAATATTACTCAGCCATGAAGAGGAGTGAAATGATGGCCTTGGCTGGTAAATGGATGGGGCTGGGGACTATCATGCTTAAATGAAATAAGCCAATCCCCAAACACCAAAGGCTGATGGTTCCTGCTGATAAGTGGATGCTGACCCATAATCGTGGGGGGAGGCACATGGAAAAAAATGGAGGAGCTTTGGATTGGACAGAGGGGAGGGAGGGAACGGAACTGGCTTGGGGGCAGGATGCACAACTAATTAGAAAAATTTTTTTAAAAAGAATTGATCAAACACGAGCCCGTTAAAGGCCGCCTTCTCAATTTTCAAGGTGCCTGGATTGAGTCGCGGATCTTGCGTCTCCCTTTGTCCACCCTGAGACGGGCTCCGAAGGGAGGGAGGAGGTTTGGAGACCTCGCAGCAGGTTTTGACAGATTCCTGTAAAGGAAGCCCTAACGCATTTGGAGAAAAATGCCTCGTTTTCCCCCTCTGTCCCCAGACCTCCATTTACTCAGTGGACAACACCAGCATCCAACCCATCGGTGGTCCTACAAGCTACATGCTTTCTGCCAGTAAAACTCAGTCAAGTGACCAGGGCTAATCGGGGCTCTGGGCCTGGGCGTCCCAGGGCTGGGGACGTCTACAGCGTGTGCACATCAATTAATTCACTTTACAGCTGCACAAGGGCTCTGGGAGGCTTGTTTCCGCGCACCAGCTGCCGAGACGCAGTTAATTTCAGCTCATCGGATGGAGAATGGGTTCTTGAAGCGTTTCCCAACAAACGCTTCTTGCACAGAAGCCGCAGGTAATTGGGTCGGCGACGACGGGGGACCCAATCAGCCAGGCCAGAGTTCAGGGAGCTGCTTAATTTCCCCCAAAGCGGAGCCGGAATGAGCGATGGATTTCCCCAGTGCGCAACCTGGCCCCCAGGACCCTGCTGTCCCTTTTGAAGGAGGGCTCCTGCGGTCTGAGCCCTCAGAGCTGATTACACATGGCCCTGGGGAGCACAGTGGCATTCTCTTATTGTCCGCCTAAATGAACTTGGGGGTTTTAAATGGCTTTTCCTAGAAAATGCGTAATATGCATCACAAAGAGGCGTTCCCTGTTAGTTCAGCAGTCAGTCTAGCCCTGGGGCAGGGCATCCTGAGCCTGGGACCGCCCAGCTAGGCTAGGTTTTTTTGTTTTTTTTTTTTTAATTTTCCCATCAATTCATACCTAAGACACACACTT
Organism: Ictidomys tridecemlineatus; assembly: GCF_052094955.1. Lineage (NCBI taxonomy): Eukaryota > Metazoa > Chordata > Mammalia > Rodentia > Sciuridae > Ictidomys > Ictidomys tridecemlineatus. Next base: position 4,456,374 of record NC_135494.1, on the reverse strand, counting down.
TAATTTATCAATGAGGCTCAGGGACAGATTCCCAAGAAGACAGAGCGACGAGAACCTACTGCAGTGAAAATTACTTGAAACCATTTCCTTGGGGAATCGTTTGACTCCATGATTTTGGTCCATCAAGAACAGAAACCAAATTTCACAACAGAAATGACTTTCTTTTTTTTAAATGCAGAACCTGAACGCAAATTCCAGGTTCCCTCCTTAATAATACACGCGTGTCATCCCAGCAGCTCAGCAGGGAGGCTGAGGCAGGAGGATGGGGAGTTCAAAGCCAGCCCCCGCCAAAGGGAGGCCCTGTCTCTAAATAAAATGCAAAATAGGGCTGGGGACGGGGCTCAGGGGTCGGGTGCCCTTGAGTGCAATTCCTGGTACTTCCCCCGCAAAAATAAAATAGACAGGTGTGCAAGACGTTTGCTTTCCAAGTTTCTGGGGAGGAGGACATTAAAGGGAATCATACTGACAGGCCCCTTAATTTCCTTACCATGTGGAAAATCTTCCTAAATGGACCTTTTCAACCCAAGTCCATCCCAATCTAGAATCTTAAATTCCTTTTTATCAGCCCTTATCTCTCCCCTCCGTGAACACGTTAAGGACGTGATGAGTGTGTCACCGTCACTGAATATTCCACCTGCACTCGGCTCCGCCCAGGGTAAGGGCTGCAAGAATTATTTGTTGAATTGAGTCTGACCACAGACAAAGACTCAGGGAAAGGAGATGATGCCTCTTCTCCTTTGGAATATTATTTTCCCAAGTAAAAGCTGATAAAATGAATCCCCACCTTCCACACGTCTATTGTATATTTAATGCACTTATATATGAATATATTTAATGCATTTATATATGAATATAATTAATTCATTTATATATAAATATAATTAATTCATTTATATATAAATATAATTAATGCATTTATATATAAATATATTTCATGCATTTATATATAAATATATTTAATGCATTTATATATGAATATATTTAATGCATTTATATATAAATATATAATACATTTATATATAAATATAATTAATGCATTTATATATAAATATAATTAATGCATTTATATATAAATATAATTAATGCATTTATATATAAATATAATTAATGCATTTATATATAAATATAATTAATGCATTTATATATAAATATATTTAATGCATTTATATATGAATATATTTCATGCATTTATATATAAATATATTTAATGCATTTATATATGAATATATTTAATGCATTTATATACAGATATATTTCATGCATTTATATATGAATATATTTCATGCATTTATATATAAATATATTTAATGCATTTATATATGAATATATTTAATGCATTTATATACAGATATATTTCATGCATTTATATATGAATATATTTCATGCATTTATATATAAATATATTTAATGCATTTATATAAATATAATTAATGCATTTATATATAAATATAATTAATGCATTTATATATAAATATATTTAATGCATTTATATATGAATATATTTAATGCATTTATATACAGATATATTTAATGCATTTATATATGAATATATTTCATGCATTTATATATAAATATATTTAATGCATTTATATATGAATATATTTAATGCATTTATATACAGATATATTTCATGCATTCATATATGAATATATTTCATGCATTTATATATAAATATATTTAATGCATTTATATAAATATAATTAATGCATTTATATATAAATATAATTAATGCATTTATATATAAATATATTTAATGCATTTATATATGAATATATTTCACGCATTTATATATAAATATATTTAATGCATTTATATATGAATATATTTAATGCATTTATATACAGATATATTTCATGCATTTATATATGAATATATTTCATGCATTTATATATAAATATATTTAATGCATTTGTATAAAAATATATTTAATGCATTATAATAAATTTGATATATTATATGTAAATATCACAATTATGCCTCCATATTTCCATGCATGTGTAGGTCATGGATGTGTCTGTGATGTTAGAGTACATTTTACATGAATAATTGAATATATATTTATGTGTGTAAATAAAATAAGAGCTTATATAAATACATAAAATATTCATTCACGGTGTGGGTGCTCCGGCGGCCTTTTGACATGTGATAAAACATTCTCACGAGTTTTAAAATAAAAAAAAATCGCATATACAAATCCTCGTGGTGAACCAGCACCCCATTATGTCTGGGTGTAGATCTCAGGACATAAGGTGGACAAGCTGCTTTCTTTTGGTACCAGGGATTGACCTCAAGGGCACTCCGCCCCTGAGCCCCGTCCCCAGCCCTATTTTGTATTTTATTTAGGGACACGGTCTCCCTGAGTTGCTTAGGGCCTCCCTTTGGCGGAGGCTGGCCTCCAACTGGCGATCCTCCTGCCTCAGCCTCCTGAGCCGCTGATGTGGCAGGCGTGGGCCACCGCGCCTGGCCCTTCACCCTTCATTTCTCTTTTTCAATACACAACTTGAAAGGACGCCCAGGCGAGCCCACACCGTTCCTAAAGAGGGATGCTCATTTAAAAATGAGATGCTGTCGACCTCCGTCCACAGACGCTGGTGAACAGGAGCCGAACGTGTTCCAGCCTCTAACGACCTAGGATCCCGTTTCCCTGTCATCGTCATCATTAGCGGCTCCTCCGTGACCAGTCCCCGTGGCTATTACATCGGCTCCAAAAAGCCCTGAGCTGTCCGGGGGTGGCGGCCAGCGAAGGTCACCTGTGCCAACGGGACCGAGATTTATGAGCCCGCAGACGCGTCCTGGGGAAGTGGACGGAAAACCTGTGGACAGGAGACCTTTCCACCAAAGATGTGTGTCAAGATGATAAGGTGAGACTCTCTCGGGAGGCACCCCAAGGAGCAGCGGGGGAAGAGAGCCGCCATGCAGTCCGCCAGCCCATCACGGAGGGCTAAAGAGGGATATTCAGAATATGTCCCTTTGGGGGGACCGCAGAATGTTCTGGATTTCTCTCCCTGGCTCCCCAACGCTGGGGGTTGGACACGGGGAGCTGCACCCCCAGCCCCCGTTTTATCTTATTTGTTTCCATTTGAGACAGAGTCTCGCAAAATCAGAGGCTGGCCTCCACCTGGCGATCCTCCTTCCTCAGCCTCCCGAGCCTCTGGGACAAACGTGTGCCCGGTGACACCTGGCGTCAGTCACCTGGATTTCGGAGGAAGGTAGCGGAGATGAGGCTCACGGGAACGTGCACCCCGCAGCTCCTCGGGAAATGTCCTGGAGCCCGTCGTGGAACGGATGTCTCCGTTGCACACTTGACGCTGCTGGTGGTGTGGCCGACTGTGCAAGGCTGTGTCCACCATTTAGCTCGGACCCGAGGCTGGGAGGAGAGGAGGAGAGACGGTCCCAAAGGTGCATTTGGAATCCGTCCAGAGAGACCCAAAGGAGATGCCCCGCTGGGCACGGCTCTGTGCCTTAACTGGCCACAGGACAAGGTCAGGCGCCTGTCAATCAACATCTCCATGACAACCACAGGGTGCTGCCCGATGATGGACATGTGTCATGCTACCTCCTCCAGCCACATCCCATCTGCCTCCAGTTCCACCCCGCTAATCCCCATTGAGGGACGAATTCAGTGGTTCAGTTCCGGCTCTCACAACCCGATCACTTCTCCTCCAAAACGTTGGAGTCTCTCAGGAGGCTGAGGCAGGAGGATCTCGAGTTCAGCCTCCGCCAAAGGGAGGCCGTAAGCAACTCAGGGAGACCCTGTCTCTCAATAAAATGCAAAATAGGGCTGGGGACGGGGCTCAGGGGTCAAGTGCCCCTCAGTTCAATCCCAGGTACCAAAAAAAGAGAGAGACCACATGAAGGTGACCACCCAATGTTGGATTTTCAGCCTGCAGAACTGTGAGCGAAGCGAACCTCTTTTCTTTATAAGCATCTAGCCTCTGGCATTTTGTTACAGTCACATCAACAATGTCCTTCATGGCCCAGAGCATGTTGGACCAGACGGGTGACTGGCTTTTTTCCCCTTGTCCCCTTGTCTTCATTGACAGATGGCCTCAAAATATGTTTTAAGATTGAATTGAGTTGCACAAGTTGGAAAAAAAAAAAAAAAGAAACCGTCCCTGTCGCCAGCATAGAAATACGTCGGTAGCCCTCAAGAAGAAGAGTGGAAACTCTTGATTCTTTTCTGACAGAGATGATTCTATTAGTAAATTGGAAACAAAAAAAAATAATCTGCCTTTAGATTACCCAAGAGAACGATAAGAGGCTTAGCAACGTTCGATAAAAATAAAGTGTTCCAGCACCCTAAAAATAGACAGGACCCACCGTCAGTTTTTCCAGTTAATTTATTTGGTCCCCGGATTCTTAATTAACCGACTGATGTTGTGCAAAGATAATGATGTTTTATTTTTCTCTTCAAAGGAGGGAAATGTATTTTGTGAGAGATTCGTAGGCAGCTCCCGAGTTCTCAAGATTTGCTTGTTTTATTTTTTTTCACGCGGGGGATTCGACCTTTCTTCTTCGCTTCTTAGTCTCATGCTTTTAATTCTAACCCGTTCGTTTTTTTTGGTTGGGGATAGATAGAATCGGGATTTAAGTTTTTCGATTTTTCCCCTCTTTTTATACCCAAGAATAGGAGATGTTTCTCGTTTTTTTTTTGTTTGTTTGTTTTAAGGACTATTCTTTATTTCTAGAAATTATATGGGGGAAATTCATGGGCCGGGCTTTTGTGTTTAGCAATGTACAAATGTCAGATAATAGTCGCAAAATCTAGTTATCGGTGGCAAATCCGATAACTGATGGTCATTTCCATTGACTGTTAAGGATCTCTACTCCCTGGAGCTTTTATTCCCAATATGCGGATTGGTTGACAGCATCTCGGGGAGACGCTATCCAACCAAACCTCTTTTCTTCATCAAGCACCTGGCCTCTGGCATTCTGTCACAGTCACATCAGCTGGACCAATACCTCCCTGTGTCCTGTGTTGGTCCCCCCCAGACATCTGCAGCCTCGGCACCACTCCCATTGGGAGCCCAGTAACTTATGGAACCAGAGATGACATTTTTTTTTTCTCCCCACAAAATCCTGTGCACTTTCAATTTTCTGGCAGGTGGTCCTCATGAGAAGAGAAAAACGCTCGCAGTGAGTATCTCGGAAAGTCAGACGGCAGAGGAAAACCGGGCGTCGAGAAGTGGCTGCGGATTGTCCTTCCCAAAACGAGATCATCGGGGGAAATCATCAGAACGGTTTTCTTGTTGTCGTTGTAAGTTTTTTCATTTTTTTTTTTTTTTGTGTTGGCTTTGATGTTGACAGAGCCTGGGTTCCGGGACCCGAGTTGTGTCACGCCATGCCCGTGACATCGCTGGGGACGCTTTCCCAAGTGCATGACACACGGCCCAGGAATGTCCTCGGGAGCCAGGCTCAGCCCTGGGGCCTGCTCTTGCAGAGAAGCTTCGGGAAAAAAAAAAAAAGAAAACAAAACCCGGCTCCTGGGCTGTGGGAAAGGCCCGTGAATGGACTCATTCAGTGCCCTTCAAAGGACTCCACGGGGGACATTCCTGTGCCCGGAAAAGCCAGGAGGCCGCGGAGGACCTGCAGGGACAGGATGCTCCTGCTTCATGGGAGCTCAGCAAATGCACTGGGTCCCTGCGGAGCCAGGCAGCGGCAGCAGCAGCCAGTCACTCTGCAGCCAGCGGAGGTGGCCGGGGGACAGGGGCGGGCGGGCGGGCGGGGGCAGAGGGGAGTGTTTGCTCCCGGGGTGGCCAGGCACCCGCCAACAGGCAGGCACCGTGCAACTACTAGGCACCGCCTGTGCCCGTGCAACTACTAGGCACCGCCTGTGCCCGTGCAACTATTAGGCACCGCCTGTGCCCGTGCAATATTAGGCATCGTCTGTGCCCGTGCAACTACTAGGCACCGCCTGTGCCTGTGCAATATTAGGCATCATCTGTGCCCGTGCAACTACTAGGCACCGCCTGTGCCCGTGCAACTACTAGGCACCGTCTGTGCCCGTGCAACTATTAGGCACCATCTGTGCCCGTGCAACTACTAGGCACCATCTGTGCCCGTGCAACTATTAGGCATCATCTGTGCCCGTGCAACTATTAGGCACCGTCTGTGCCTGTGCAACTACTAGGCACCGCCTGTGCCCATGCAACTATTAGGCACCGCCTGTGCCCGTGCAATATTAGGCATCGTCTGTGCCCGTGCAACTACTAGGCACCGCCTGTGCCTGTGCAATATTAGGCACCGCCTGTGCCCGTGCAACTACTAGGTACCGTCTGTGCCCGTGCAACTATTAGGCACTGTCTGTGCCCGTGCAGCTATTAGGCACCGTCTGTGCCCGTGCAACTACTAGGCACCGCCTGTGCCCGTGCAACTATTAGGCACCGCCTGTGCCCGTGCAACTACTAGGCACCGTCTGTGCCCGTGCAACTATTAGGCATCATCTGTGCTCATGCAACTATTAGGCACCGTCTGTGCCTGTGCGACTACTAGGCACCGTCTGTGCCTGTGCGACTACTACGCATCGTCTGTGCCCGTGCAACTATTAGGCATCGTCTGTGCCCGTGCAACTACTGGGCACCGCCTGTGCCCCTGCAACTACTGGGCACCGCCTGTGCCCGTGCAGCTACTGGGCACCGCCTGTGCCCGTGCAACTATTAGGCATCATCTGTGCTCATGCAACTATTAGGCACCGCCTGTGCCCGTGCAACTACTAGGCACCGTCTGTGCCCGTGCAACTATTAGGCATCATCTGTGCTCATGCAACTATTAGGCACCGTCTGTGCCTGTGCGACTACTAGGCACCACCTGTGCCCGTGCGACTACTAGGCATCGTCTGTGCCCGTGCAACTATTAGGCATCGTCTGTGCCCGTGCAACTACTGGGCACCGCCTGTGCCCCTGCAACTACTGGGCACCGCCTGTGCCCCTGCAACTACTGAGCACTGCCTGTGCCCGTGCAACTACTGGGCACCGTCTGTGCCCGTGCATCTATTAGGCACCGCCTGAGGTTACCTGTGGGAAACCCCACCCCCGTGCTCCGTGCAGGCTCTGGAGACAGGGAAGGGGAGGTCTTTCCCTTACAGCGTCCGCGGGGAGCCGGGGAGGAGAGGAGCTGTCTCCACCAGCCTCAGGTCCAACCCCTGCAGCCCAGGAGCAGCAGGGCTTCGGATCCCGGGAAGCAGGGGCTTTCCCACGTTTTGGACGGGTGCAAGAGTGGCACAGGAGATGGGGTCTCTGGTTTACACGTTCTGCTTTTCTTTTCTTTCTTGTTTTTTCTTTTTCCCTTATTTGATCACGGCGGCTGCAGAAATCAATGCTCACCTGCAGGATCCATAACAAGAGCAGTTGGCGGGTCGATGGATACCTCCGGGCGGGGGGCGCCTCTCTTAAATGTAAAGTGACCAACGGTTACTGCTCCTTTGGTGTCGGAGAGAATCGTTTTCAGACTTTCATCATCCAGTCTCCAAAGAACAGAAAGTTCTACAACGGAAGTTTGGTTTTTTGTTTGTTTGTTAGTTTTTTAATTATAGCCAACACTTGGACAATGGGAAGTTCCCCAGATACATTTTTAGATGTTGGTGCCAGGCCTCATGTCTGCTATAATTAGATTTTTCCTTGGAAGAGACAATGCAAACGGAATCTCTAGGAAAAAGTGCTACGTGTGTGATAGACTTGAGCAGAAGTGATTTTTTTAAAAAAAGATTAAAAGAAAGCCGGGTACGGTGCTGCACGCCTGTCCTCCCAGATGCCGTGGAGGCTGAGGCAGGAGGATGGTGAGTTCAAAGCCGGCCTCCACCAAAGGGAGGCCCCGAGAAGCTCAGGGAGACCCTGTCCCTAAATAAAATGCAAAATAGGGCTGGGGACGGGGCTCAGTGGACAGTGCCCCTGAGTTCAATCCCTGGGTACCCCAAAAATAATTCACTAAGAAATTATAGAGATTTAAGGTGTCATTGAGGCAAAATAATTAAAAGAAGAAGAAATAAGGCAAAGAGAAGAGGAAAATCATTCCTCACGTGCATGAAGCCTGTTTGCTGTGGTTTTGCGATAAATCAGTCGGGAAATAATCGACAGATGCATAAAAGAATTTGTAAAATGATTCTCTGCGAGGAGTGAAAACCAGAGACCTATCTTATGCCTAATAAAAAAAAACCCCAAAAACCTCCATTAAAATCTAGACAGATTAAGAGCCTCAACGTGAACCGTCATGGAGGCACAGAAGAGAATAAATTGCTTTAAAAACAACGCACACCCGCAGCTGTATCTGCATCCAGGTGCACAGGCGGCGTGCACACGTGTGCACAGGTGCTTCTGTGTGTGCGTTTGTGAACACACACCTCCGTGCACCCAATGAATGAGACGGTTCAAACACCTGGTGAGGAAACAGGACCCCAAAATGACTACACGGCACTTAAAAGGAGGAAATGTCGCTCGGGGAGGCTGAGGCCGGAGGACCGCAAGTTGGAGGCCGGCCTTGGCAGCTTACCAAGTGGCCCTGAGCAAGAGACCGTGCGTCTCCCAGGAGCAACGCACGCGGGGAATTTCCACTGCATCTCAATTAACCACCAAAGAGAGGCGCTAACGGCCCCGGGTCCATGTGCACGGCCCCCGCGGGCAGCAATCCCCACATGTTGAATATTTTAAGCCCCATGAGGATGAGCGCCATCCACAGCGACCTCCGTCCTCCTGCACAACTGATGGAAAACGTTCTGCTCCGTCCCCAAAGCGCTCTGAGGTCCTTTGGGAGCATCCCGTGGGTCTTAAAAGCGTTTCTTGGGGACGGTTCCAAGTCCTGATGGGCCAGGGACGTCGGGGTGTCTGGTTTCAGGCTCCTCTTGGTCTCGGGTCGTTCAGTGAGGCCCAGAGGAGGTTCCCAGGCTGCACTGAGCGTCACTCAAGCCCCTGGTGCCTGCAGACCCTGATCCTCAATATGAAAACAGTAATCACGAGTCAATAAGTATCCACACAGGATCCAAGTTGCTCGGGGCAAGTTGGTAAGTCGCCGAGGCCGGCCTCAAACCTGCCATCCTCCTGCCTCAGCCTCCCCGAGGGAAATTTTAAGGGGGACGGTGCCCTAATCTCGTCATGCAGGTGACGTCCACGGGAGCATGCTCGGGATGTCTTGTTAGAGATAATGGACACTCGGTGGCCTGTCTTCAGCCACTGGGTGCAAGAGATTCTTCAATGCAAAAAAAAACCCCACTGGCTTCCATATTGGAATTCTTTGGTCCTGGAGCTCGGTGGGTGGGGAGGCTGGGACTCAGTGTCTAGCAAAGGGGACTCCTTCTGCACCAAAGCCGAATCCCCGGGAGCAAATGTGAGCTGCCCCATTTCCAGCAGCCCTTGTGCACAGACCCCGTAAAAAAAAATTAATAAAATAAAATAAATAAAATCAAGGAATCGGCTGGACTCCGCGGAGGCTGCCTCTGCTCTGCCCGTGAACTCCCCCCAGTGGAGATCCCTTTGCACGCCCGTTGGGAACCGTGTTCCTCTTTAGGTTGTGATTCTTTTCTTTTTTCTTTCCCCTTAAGTAACACGGGGGAATTTGAACGTGCGGCGGGAGGCTCCGAGGAGGGAGTGATGGATGAGGCCGGTCACCGTGGCACCCGCTCGGGGGTCACGGTGGCTAAATCTCCCCCCGTGCACGTCGGGGACAGGTGACGATTTGTAAATAAGAGGCTTGTTTGCCTTCCACAAGATTTATGGGTGCGAGGCCCGGGCTTTGCACAAGTATTTTTCCTCCCCTCCCCTCCACCCCGCGATGATAAATCCTGACACTTGGCCAGAGCGGACGCGGAGAATAATGGTCTCTAAATGAGAAGGCCCAAGTGGATTTATCAGCAGGTTTGGTAAATCAGGCGGAGAACATAGAGTTGAGACTCGGAAAAGCACAGATTTATGCGTCCTCGCAGTAAATCACGGCTATAAGGATCCACAAAGTCCATTTTTAATTTTTTAAAAATTTTTTTTTAGCTTCTCTGGTCCATTGCTGGGTAGAGGCTTCGACCTCCTTATTGGGCCTCCGCATTTCCCTAGATGTCTGCCCGTGGACGGTGACTCTGAATGCACGCATTCCGAGGTCTCTGGGACCCTGGCTGACTGAGACTGTCACCTGCGGAGTCGAGGACAGATGGACAGACGTCGCGCTGAACCCCGTACGGGATGCACCGGGCAGGATTCGAACTGGGCTTCCTCCGATCCCAGACGCCCGCCACTTCAGAGCGACTCCTGGGTGGACATAAGTCACCGCGACACAGTGTCTGGTCATTGTGCAGTTTCCCCTGACCCTTGTACCTCAGGGCGATGCAAATGGGTGTCCACCGCAGGGCGCCGGCCAGGTCTCCTTCATGACGGGGAAGCACAGGTGGACGGGTCGTGCACTAGAACAATTGCATGAGCCTTACCGCCGGCCACAGCTGTCCAACAGCCACTAAAATCACCGACTTCCTTTTCCACAGAGGATTCACTATTATTAAACCTTAAAGCAACGATCTGAATTTTTAATCCGCAACGAACGCCGTGATGGGAAAAAAACCTGCAAGAGGATCGGAGCCCGGGAATCCTGCAAAAACAGCGAACTCACCGCTTCACAAGATGGAAATCAAGATTGAAGGGGCAAGGAGCACGTGTTAGATATCAGAACTGGATCCTTTCTTTATCCAATCAACATCCCTGCTGGGTGCCACGCCACCGCCACGCACGCCTGCAACCCCGGGCGCTGGGAGGCCGAGGCAGGAGGCCCACAAGTTGGAGGTCAGCCTCAGCAACGGGTGAGGTCCTAAGAGAGTAAAAGGGGTGGGGGTGTGGCTCTGTGGTTAAGTACCCCTGGGTTCCATTCTCCGCACCAAAAAAAAAAAAAAAAAAAGGGGGAAAAATGCTGAGAAAAAGAGATTTACCAAAAATGATAATTGGACGACCTGGAGAATCATTTTTTTCTAGACAAATATTATCTTAAAATATATTTCCTTGAATTAGTGCAGCTGAAAATCCATTTTATTTCAAAGTATTCCCATGTGCACCCTAAAAAACTCCTCGCACCCTGGGTAATGACAAAATAAGATGCAGGTGAAATGCATTTAGTCTCCCCACACAGAGGCACGTCCCAAGGTCCTGGGGTCAGGTCGCCCTGGGAACCTCCACTTGGCTTGAACCCCCTCTTTACAGTGTGCGATGGCGTCCTGGTCACTGACGTCCACTTGTCCAAACCCATCGGATGCACGGGGCGGATGGCCCCCAAGGTGAGGGTCAGCACGCCGCCCCTGGACTTGGTGGGGGGATAATCCCGCCGATGATCACCAAGGTCCGCGTCTGGGGCGGGATGTCCAAAGTGGGGGACACCGTGCGTGGGTGGGGACAGAGTGTGCATGGAGAAGACTTGGGTCCTGGGTGATTCGTGTGGCTACTAAATAAAAAAAACCTGCTACAAAAGTCTGCAAAAAAAAAAAAAATCAAGTAGATGAATCTGATACATTGTCCTGGGAGGATACTAAGTAGCACTTTTAAGGAGAATTACGCGCCACATGCAGGTGCCAAGTGACCTAAACTGGCGATGGCAAACATCCAAGCTGAAAATAATAATAATGATAATGTGCAATCCATGCTACAAACTGAAAAAGGTCCTTCACGCTGCAAGACGTGCAGACTTCCAGTTCACCCCAAGGTCTATCCCGTGACCGTCTCATTATAAAACTCTTTGCAAGGTGTTTCCTTAGTGTGGGTCTTTATTTTTTTTCTTTTTCTCTTTTCTTTTCTCTTTTCATTCTGCACAGACCCTAATAGAGGATCCGGTCTCCAGGGTGCAGCCACCAAGTCCTTAGAGGGGCACACGCGGGAGTTGATTTATCTGGAAACTCACCAAGAGTCGTCAGCGATTTCAGAAGAATTCACCGCGGCTCGGTGGGCTGCAGCCCCCCGGGATGAGGGACTCACACCCCCAGGTCCCCAGGCCTCGGCGTCGGGGACATTTGGAAAGGCCACAAGGCGCTGATGTCATGTGCAGGGTAAACACTCGATGCCCTATTATTGCACGCAACGGCTGGTCCTCCTCCCTCAGAGCTGTACGGAGAGAACCTGGTGACATTGGTACCCGCCTCCTCGTGGGCACCGTGTCGACGCAGCTGCCGTCACCGTCCTTGATCACTGGTTTCCACTACTTTTTGCATTTTTGAATCGGCTTCTTTTGTTAGATGTGAAACACTCAGGTTCAATTGGGCCCAATTATCCAAGCTCCGGTCCTAGTTGGCTCCGACTCGACCCTTTCTCTCTCCTCCTCCCTCCCTCCCTCCCTCCCTGGGTGTCCGACCATTTACTCCACTGAGCCCGATGCTATTGATTTACAAGATTCTTTTTTTTTTTTTTAAAAAGAGTTTTGTGCAGTGCACACACTGGGCGACGAGACTCGCAGGGCAACCAATCATCCTATAGGCCCTCGGCAAAATGGGGTCAGATTTCAATCCAGTCTCTTGTTTTTTTTCCTTTCCTCCCACCAAAACACTTTCCCCGTTTGGGTGAATTTTTTGCATTTCAGAGGGAAACATTCGACCCTGGATTCTCTGGGAGTGGGGGTCTGAGAACAAGGGGTATCTCATACGCAGCAGCAGAGACACAGGTGGCTCCTTTTTCGCTTTTTAATTTGAAGCCGTTGTTCTAGGAGTCGAAATAGCCGGGGTGGAAGGAAAACTGCAGCCAAACAAAGCCTTCGTTTTACAGAGTCTTGCCTTGCTGGGGGGGGGACTGAAAATTGGTGCAGCCAACATGGAGAACCGTACGGAGATACCCAAGAAAAACTGGAACGGAACCTCCATTTGACCCAGCTATCCCACTCCTTGGTCTATACCCAAAGGACTTAAAATCTGCCCACTACAGTGACATAGCCACATCCATGTTTATAGCAGCTCAATTCACAATAGCTAAACTATGGAACCAACCTGGGTGCCCTTCAACGGATGGATGGATGAAGAAAATGGGGTAGATATATAGACAATGGAATATTACTCAGCCATGAAGAAGAATGAAATGATGGCACTTGCAGGTAAATGGATGGAGCTGGAGAAGATCTTGCTAAATGAAGTCAGCCAATTCCCCCCCGAAATCAAAGGCTGAATGTTCTGTCTAATAAGGGAACGTTGGTTGCTTATGGGGGGGGGAAGAAACATGGGGTTAATGGAGGAAGTTTGGATAGGATGAAGAGGACGGGTGGGAAGGGAGGGGACAGGGAGTCAGAAAGATGGCGGAATGATGTGGACATCATCACCCTAGGTACACGTATGAGGGCATGGATGGTGTGACTCTGTGTGTACAACTTGAGACATGAAAAATTGAGCTCCATTTGTGGACCATGAATCGAAATGCATTCTGCTGTCCTCTACGACAAATTAGAACAGATAAATAAATAGTTTTTTTTAAAAAAAGAAAAAGAAACCCAAGGCCTTCGTCTTAATATTTGCATTTTAAAGTTTAGGCATGTTTTGTTCCTGTTTCCTACAAAAGGTCCTATTCTTGGTCTCTGACCTAGAAAAGAAATCCAAAGTGTCCTTTAAACCTTGGGCACATATGATCTTCCTTCTGTATACACTTGGTACACAGACACCTGCCTTAGGTTCACTGATGGTCCTTTGCCTCCAAAATGAACATGATTTTTGGCTCCAATGAAAGCAAACCCACGAGTCTCCCTGCTCCCCAGAGCCATGTCTCTTTCTTCCATGGGGCTACTCAGCAAGTCCTTGGTGACCCCATCGTGCGCCTCACAGCCCACAGCGGTTGCCAACTCACAGGTTGACAACCGTGTTGACGATCGACCGTTTCTCCCCCTCCAGACCCTTCCCTACAAGCTCCGATGCACCTTGCCCTGCTTCAAAATAGTGAATTTCCAGCTTCTCCCTGAGGCTGAGCCCAGGTGGCTGGACAGAAATAAGACGCTCAACCTTGTGGACAAACAGGAGACCAGAGGGATTCACAGAAATGGCAGGAACTTAATATGGGCTTGGAATAAGAGTCAGACCCTGCATTATTTTTTTGGCTCTCCTTTGGGAGCAAAACCAATTCATTGACTGATTGATTGATGTGGTGCCGAGATTCGAACTCAGTGCCTCATAGGACTGATGGAAGGAAAAGTTCTCTGTCCACCTTCTTGTTTAGAGGTGAAATAATTAGGTTATGAGAACCTTAATCTAATCAGTGGATTAATCCACTTGGATGGACTCGCTGGGTGTAGACTCATAGTGGATTAATCCACTTGGATGGACTCACTGGGTGGAGATTGCAGCAGGTGGGGTGTGGCTGGAGGAGGGGGTCCCTGGGCTGTGCCTTTGGGGTCTCTGTCCTGTCCCTGGTGAGCAGAGCTCTCTCTGCTCCCTGGTATAACCTAATAGTGGATTAATCCACTTGGATGGACTCACTGGGTGTGGACTCATAGTGGATTAATCCACTTGGATGGACTCACTGGGTGGAGAATGCAGCAGGTGGCGTGTGGCTGGAGGAGGGGGTCCCTGGGCTGTGCCTTTGGGGTCTCTGTCCTGTCCCTGGTGGGCAGAGCTCTCTCTGCTCCCTGGTGCCCTGTCCTGAGCGGCTCTCCTCCTCCAGGCCCTGCCGCCATTTTGTTGGGATACGAGGGCCAGAAATGCCATCCATACTCTTAGCTCCAAATTCTAACAGATGTGTGAGGTTTTTTTTTATTTTTTTCGCATTTTCTTTTATTCCTCCAAATCATTCCGGAAAAGTCTGAAATTGTGATCTTTCAATATTAAAAAACAGTATTTACGATTCCTGAAATGGATGGCGTCGACTGTTCAAAAAAGAAAACGACCTTGAATCTTCAAAATGCTTCCGAATGCCAGCGCCATGTATTGTACTCAAATATTCGGCGTCTTCTTCTTAGAAACATCCCTCAGGTGTTCACCTAAGCTGGACCTCGTGTATTAATTCACTTAGAAAAACGAGGATTGTGATAGATAGAGGCTGGTTTGTGTTTTCAGATTTATTTTCCAACGGGGTCACTGAAAAAAGTAACATTTGGAAACAAATAAACTTGGCATTTCCAGAATTAAACGCTGTGAAATATATCACTATGTGACTTGGGGGGATGTCTACAACGCCATACGTCTGTGATGCTCCAAGACAGCCGGAGGCGTTGGCAAGTACACCCAATCCACTTGGAGGATTTTGATATTCAGGTACCTCCTTGTACTTAAGGGAAGGCTGCAGTTCCCCGAGCATCAACCTATCCATGTATCCAAGTGTCCATCCATCCAACCACGCCTTCAACAATCCACCCAACTGTCCATCCTCTTATCCATCATATATCATCCATCCATCCATCCATCCATCCATCCATCCATCCATTAATTCTCTTATCCATCCATCCATCCATCCATCCATCCATCCATCCATCCATCCACCCACCCATCCACCCACCCATCCATCCATCCATCCATCCATCCACCCACCCATCCATCCATCCATCCACCCATCCATCCACCCACCCATCCATCCATCCATCCATCCATCCACCCACCCATCCATCCATCCATCCATCCATCCACCCATCCATCCATTAATTCTCTTATCCATCCACCCATCCATCCACCCACCCATCCATCCATCCATCCATCCATCCATCCACCCATCCATCCACCCACCCATCCATCCATTCATGGGTTAATTCTATCACCCATAAAATATTTCCGTACCTTTCTATTTCCTGTGCCAATTAATCTTCATGCTACATTTCACTGTCTTCTTCCTGGTAAACTAGTTCCATCAACTTTTTCTACTCTCCTTTTCCAATACACCATTGACACACAATTCCATGGCGCCATCTTGGTAAAGTACCCATCGAAAGTGCTGGATCCCTAATGGGAGCAGCTGTACTTTGGGGAACATAGCCCTTCTCCAATGACCTTGCATCCATCCTACCCTGCCCTTGGTCTTCCCACTCGTAACCTTGCAGCAACAAGATGTCCACCTCCTGGGATCAGCTCTTTGTCCAGCGGTATGTATGAAAATACCATTCTTCTGGGTAATTATTAGGTACCAATAAAAATATTTTAGGAAATGATTGCCTTTTTGTGCTCGTGGAGTTTATTGCTTAGGAAACTTGCTGAGAGGTAATGTGTAGGTAAGAGGCTTTGTTCTGTTGGCTTTTGAGAGAAATGGACTCTATTTTAGGTTAGAAAAGTACAAAGCAAGTTACTGAGAGAGAGAGGGGGACGCCCAGGGAAGTTGGAGTCAGGGTAGGGATGGGGGTGGATGGTCTTCAACAATGGAGAACCCAAGTCCTAAAACTGTCAAATAAAAGTCTTAAAATACAATATTCTTCAGCATTTATTAGGTGGGCGATATCCGTCTGTCTCTCAACCATTCATTTATGCTGTCTCTCCATCCATCATCTGAGATATCTAATCTCTGTCTGCCTGTCGATCCATTTATGCTACCTACCAACCATCCATTCACCCATTTATACTATCATCTAGCCATCGATCTATCTATCTATCCATCCATGTATCCATCCATCCATCTGTCTGTCCATCCATCCATCTGTCCATCCATCCATCTGTCTGTCCATCCATCCATCCATCCATCCACCCTCCATCCATCCATCCATCTGTCCATCCCATGAATCCATCCTATCTATTTATCTCTATCTCTATCCTCCATCTACTTATCTATGCATCATCTTCCAATCACCTCTTCTATCCATCTGTCTATCCATCTCTTTCTCTATCTCTGTCGTCCATCTGTCCGTCTATTTATATGACTCATTTATCGACCTCTGTATCTCTCCATGCATTTGTCTGTCTCCCCTCCATCGATTCTGCCTAATGAACAACTCATCTATCGACGGATCCGTCATCTCTCGGTCCATCCACTTACTCATCCACCCTTTTCCCTGTTTCAGTACCATCCATCTCTCCCGTGGCTTGCGATTCTCCAGGGGGAAAAAAAAATCACTCAAAGCAGAGCAGATGTTCTCCAAAATAAAGTTTTCACCTCGGATCAAAACAAGTCAAAGGATCAGGAAGGTCCCCGAGTTCACAATTTTCAAAGAATGTGTCCAGGTGATCGGCCGTGGCCGTGCAGAAGAGAGACAAAGGACAGATCCGCGATGCAAGCACAGTGTCGGGAGATCGCAGAGGACACAGGTGGTGGATGCTTTTTCAAAATAAAGGAAAGTGCCCAAGGAAATGTTTAGAATTTTCTCTTGCCACCAGGAGGTCACATGGAGGTGACGTTCCTTTTGTCGCTGGTGAAGGGACAAAGCTGCATTGATGTCTGCCTTTCTTCCCTGGGACCGATTGTTCACAGAATAAAGCGGCGTCGGGTTGGAACACTTGACCCCCGGCAGGCTGCTGACCAAGGTCCACGGTCTCTCTGCCTTACAAGCTCAGTGGCCGGTCCTCTGGCCTTGCTAGAAATGGAAATGGGGACAACCAAGATGGGAGTCCATAGTTCATCCTGCCTTGAAGCAGGGTGGGATTTTGGGGCAGTATCCCCAAGGTCCCGTCATCCGTCCATCCATCGTGGGTCTCGGAATGAACTCCTTTTGGATCCGAGAGACCTATAGGACATTGCAAATGCACAAAAGTGGGTTCTTTGTCTACTAAAAAGTGCAAGCAGCACCCGTTTGCTGCTGATTGTGTGCAGGAGCTTCTCCTGCGAGGGACTTGTCTTGGTACGTGTTTGCGTACTATTCCAGTCTGGGAAAACTGACAGAATGAGATGATCTCTTTCACCTTCGCCTGCCAGACTTTGGGGAAATGTTGGTATTTAGAGGAAAAACGGCATCTCCCCTTCAATTAGAATCGATGGATGGGAGATTCGATCTTATTCCAAACCACATGAGGATTCCATGCTCCCCACAAAGAGGTATCAAACCCCCCAGTTCTCTATGACAGTTGGGCACGGCCAATTCATGCAACAGACTTTGCAAATTATCTAAATCATTTAAAAAACAGTGACTTTAATTCATCTCAGCTCAGAAACGATGATTTCTCCTCCATTTGTACCTGCCACGCGGCTTTTGCTGAAAGCTAAAAACTCTCTTGAAGAAGCTGATCGGCACATCAATAGCCAGCCCCTGGCAAAGATGGCCTCTCACTGCTCATTGGCCTCCCGTGCTAAATGACAGCTAAGAGTCGAGAGTTTCGACCATCCGCTTGTATTTTTATTCAACAAAGATTTCTGTCGATGGAACCCACAGGAGCCGAACCACTGAGCCACATCCCCAGTCCTCCTTATTTTGAGACAGGTTCTCGCCGTGTTGCTTGAGCCTCACTAACTTGCTGAGGCTGGCTTTGAACTCACGATCCTCCTGCCTCAGCCTCCCAGACCACTGGGATGGCAGGCGAGGGCCACCGCACCCAGCTGAAGAATTCTAAGCAACAAAATTTAGCGAGATCCTATAAAAATAATAGTGAAAAGGACTGGAGTTGAGACTCAAGGGCCTGGGTTCGATCCTCGGCACCACATGAAAATAAACAAGATAAAGGTCTTGTGTCCATTTAGAATGAAAAACGTTTTTTTTTTTTTTTAAATTATTCCATGAATCTCAGAGACAGGGACCAGTGGTACTATCTGGTGACGAACTGTCACCAAGTACCACAAATCAGCGGGCAAGGTGGTGCCCAATTGTACTCCGAGCGACTCGGGAGGCTGAGGCAGGAGGCTGGTAAGTTGGAGGCCAGCCTCAACAACTTAGTGAGGTCCTAAGCAACTCAGGAGCCCCGTGTCTCAAAATAAAGGGTATAAAAAGGGCCTGGAGCTCTGGGTTCGATCCTTGGTACCCACTCAACCAAAGAGAGAGAGAAAGAGAGAGAGGAGTGGTCGGTCTCCAAAGTACGTTTCTCAATATATTCAATATATTCTCAGTAAATTCCTGAAATCACTCATCAGTTTATTGTCGCGGTGATAATTAAGACCAGACGGTAAGTAAATCACTCTGAAAGCTCCCTAGCAACGTCCTAATTCCCATTTTTAATTGTTGCGATCCGTGCGCGGCACAAAGCCTTCTGATCAATTTTCTGTTGATGATGGCGAGAGATGCACACACATAATAAAATGTCTGACTAATGGAATCACACTAATCGAGCATAAAACAATTTTTTCCCCCATTCAACCAGAGGGGTTGATAAAGACATCACGACGTTCGGCTTTGAAGAAAAAAAGAAAAATCAGACTCTAGAAAAATTCAGATGGCGTCTTCTCTCCCACTTTGGAGATGATGCTGGGGAAAAGGCGTTAAAACCGAATTTGAAAATAAAGGTGCAGTGTCCAAATACAACTAAAAAGTGAATATTTAAAATAAATAAATAAATAAGGATAGGGTCTCAGTGAGTTGGCTAAATTGCTGAGGCTGGCCTCCAACTTGCCAGCCTCCTGCCTCAGCCTCCCGAGCCCCAGGGATTATAGGTGTTTGCCACTGTGCCTGGCTACAAGGTAACATTTTAAAGCATGTTTTCTGGAAGAGAAGCGTTGTGCTGCACAGAGCAAGGGACTCACGCTTTTTGTAATGTAGAGGGAACAGAGTATGGCCTCACACGGTCGGTCATTGTACTCGCAAGATCCTTGACCGAATGTACAATGCACCACATTATTGCACCCTTAAAAAAAAAAAAAAGAAAACAGTCAAATTTAAAAGTGCAAGAAGTCACAGAAGAGCACCATCTGGGATGGTGACGTTCCGTGTCCGTAGCTCTGTCTGGTGCCAGTCTGCACACGACAGGAGCTGGCATGAGGGTAGAGGCTCAGAATGGGAGTCGGAGGTCGGGAAGAGAGATCTCACCACGGGATGCTGAGTTGGGTCTTTCATGTGCACACGTGTGTCATGGGATATCGCATGTTCATCATCATAAAGACACATTTGTCATAAGAAGATCATAAATGATCACAAGTAGACAGTGTGACAAGAACATTATGAATTATCACAAATATACATGTGTGGTAAGAATACTATGAATTATCAGAAATACGCATTTATAATAATATCATATCTTATCACAAATATGTGATTTTAATAAGAATATTATGAAGTATAATAAGTGTACATACGTGATGAGATTATTATATTATCATGTATAATTATATATGCATCTGTAATAAGATTATTATAAATTATCATCAATATGCACATGTAATAAGATTATTGTGTCATTATATATAATTGTATGTATATATGATGGCATATAATTCAATTCAACGATATTATTTAATAATATACTTTATAATATAATGATATAATGATGTATGTACTATATAATGTAATGATATTTGTGATATAGTGATAATAAAATCATTACAATAAAATCATCATATTATAAAGTATATTATTATATTTAAAGCATATTATTATATTATAAAGCATATTATATTTAAAGCATATTATTATATTATAAAGCATATTATTATATTTAAAGCATATTATTATATTATAAAGCATACTATTATATTATAAAGCATATTATTATATTTAAAGTATATTATTATATTATAAAGCATATTATATTATAAAGTATATTATTATATTATAAAGCATATTATTATATTATAAAGTATATTATTATATTATAAAGCATATTATATTATAAAGTATATTATTATATTATAAAGCATATTATATTATAAAGTATATTATTATATTATAAAGCATACTATTATATTATAAAGCATATTATTATATTTAAAGCATATTATTATATTATAAAGCATATTATTATATTATTAAGTATACTATTATATTATAAAGCGTATTATTGTATTATGAAGCGCATTATCATATTATAAAGTCTATTCCAATGTACGTGCGGTAATGCATGCTATTGTTAATGAAATCGAACATCACATCATTCAAATCTTAGACAATAGATAATAACGTATAATAGTTTTTAAACGTATAATGGCATATTACATATCATTTTACTATAAAGTGTATCCATCCTTTGTGGTAAAACACTGTACGTCATCCTATACTCTGGTCTCTGGTGATATATCTTAAGATATAATGACATGTGACCTCTTGTCTGTACATGGAATAATGCGTGATATTAAATAGGTGAGATGCTAGGTGCATGTTCATGGATCTATGATACACAAACGCTGTTGTTCTGTCCGTGACATCTATATCCATGACACATATGAGGACGTCTGCATTGCACGGTGTGATGACGTGTGCTGATGTGGGGTAGTGCGTGTTCTATGGTGCATGCAAACACTCTGTGGGTGGGAACGGCGACACCTGAGACCCAGGAAGCTCTGGGGTCGGTTCTGAGTCCCCGTCTCCAGGTTGGGATCCCACCCTTAAATGCAAAATGACCTCAGCAAAACCAGGAAGGAGCCACACAGCGAGGGGAAGGGCGCGCGGCTTTGGAACCCGCGGCGGCTGCTCTGTGCTGGATTCCAACTGTGACGAATCCTGTCCCTCCTCTGGGCTCCTCTGGAGGGGGGACCCCAGGGGAGGGACGTCTGGGGGCTGAAGAGGACAGAAGGGAAGCCACGGCCCAGGCCCAGGTCGGGGCACTGCTGCCCACCCTCTCTGGCCTCCCCGCCCTGAGGTTTTAATTTCTGCCTCCTCCTCCTCCTCCTCCTCCTCCTCCTCCTCCGGCATCTCTGACTCCTGGACCAGGTGTGACGCAGCTCCATGTGGACAACGCCCATTGGATTCTGCAGGGGACCTCTAACCAAGGTCAAATGCAGTGACAATGCACAAGCCTTCGTCCACGTGTGTGGATTTTCCCAGGCTCCCATGATGCAGTGCACAGCCTGGATCACTGCACTGGTCAGACGGCTGGTGGTCACGGTATGAGTCTCCCTGAGCTTCTGTAACAAAACAGCCCAGCCCTGGGCCTCCCAGACCCCAGACTCCGACTGCTCCCAGCTCTGCGGCTGCAGCCCGAGGTCCAGACGGGGCAGAAAGTGGCTCCCAGTCGAACCCTAAGTCAGTCTCCTCGTTTAACAAGGATCCTAGAAAGAAACGCTCATTAAATGTCTAAAAGCACCCACATTCTTCCCCTGGTTCACACTCTCTAGATAGAAAACAGTGAAGAATACGATTTTCTCCCTGCTGCTTTACAAAGAAACACAGAGTCAACCTAAGACCATCAGCAATTTTTGACCAGACAAAAATCAGAAATTGCAAAGTGACGACAATGAAACTCTTTGGAGATTTTCATCTTTTTTTTTTTTGCAATTCTTAAAAATGAAGCTGGAGTTAGGGAAGGAGGTGCAGATTTCAGGACCGGAAATGGCTGTAACGTTTCAGAGAATAGCGTCCCATGGTTTTAATTTCCCTCATTGACATTGCAACCAAGAATCGGTGACAATGAGGAATAGCTTGCTTGCAGACGTAGATGCACCTTGCAAGGTTGTATCGGTGATGGATGGGACACTTGCATCCCCATCCGTCAGCTAAGGACCCAGATTCCACGCCGAATACTCCAAAAGAGGTCACCAGGGACGGTCACAAAATTGCGCTGGATGTCGGGGCTCATGGTAGCCTCACTCTTAATTGCAAACCAGAGCTGCGTTGGTCCCGGAGAAGACGCTCAGTCCGTTTGGACACTGAACAAATTAGAAGCAGAAGCATTGAAGATGGGAAGAAAAAATACGGCAGATTTTCCAGATAAAAGCCATTTATAAAAGTCAGGACCCGGCACAGATTCGAGAGCAACCCTGACGTGTAGGAAGAAGTGGATGAGTCAAAACGGGAAGTGAATCCAGCCGAGCCTGTTGCTGTTAGGGTTCAGATTGGACCACGGAAACACAGACGATCGGTCACCCCCTTTTTTTTGTTTAAAAATCAATAAAGCTATGAGTCCCATATTTTCATATTTTGTAAGTAGGTAATAGGAGACAGTTATAAAGAACAGAGACGGCACTCAAGATGGTGATGGGATCACTGGATGGAAAACTGATCAATCCGATGATCAATGATCGATGATCAATCCACCTACGTATCAATCATCTCTCTGTCTCAAACATCTGTGGTTGATTGCTTAACTCCCGCTCCACCATGATCTCTTCTAAACATCTATCACCTGTCTATCTATCAGTCTGTCTATCTATCCATCCATCCATTTATCTATCTATCTATCTATCTATCTATCTATCTATCTATCTATCTATCCATCTATCTATCCATCCATCCATCTATCATCTACTGATCCTGTCTAGGTATCTATCCATCTATCTGTCATCTACCTATTCTCTTTATCTATCTATCTTTTATCATCTATCCATCCTGTCTATCTATCTATCCATCTATCTATCTATCTGTCATCTACCAATTCTGTCTACCATCTCTCTATCTTCTATCTATCTATCCATCCTGTCCATCTATCTCTCTGTCATCGACCCATCCTGTCTGTCCAGGGGGCTCTCCCACCCTGGATGGAGCTGCTCCTGGCTCCTGGTGTGTGGGGCCCAGAGAGGCTGCTCCAGCTCCTGCAGCGGCACAGCACAGCCCACCCCAGAGCACCCCCAGATCCTGAGGCCCTTTTGGAATTAAGATATTTTGTTCTCAATTAAGAAATCTGGTTCAGTTCAAGGCACCGTCAAGGACAGCAAGTGCCCCTACCTGCTGACTCCCGGGAGTCCCTGATGAGCAGCGCTGGGCCAGGACATGGCCGGTCCCATTTATCTCAAAAAGGACGGACAACCAGGACTCACCGAGGCTAACGTTCTAAACTGTGGCTCCTTTATCGAGTGGGGCATTTTCTCAGAAGGGGACAGAAGCCATTCATCAGAGCATGAAACTCCATTTGCCTCCCCATTTTCCCGGCGACAGAGCCCCTAGAGCGGATTGGCTTAAAGCCACACAGATTCGTTACCCGGGCGTCCGCAGGTCAGGACGGTCACAGGGTCACACACGGGTCTGGCTCCAATGCAAAGAGCCGGGAGGTTCGCTTCCCTGTTGGGAAGCGGAGGAGAGAAAACCGATGGGTCCCATAGACAAGGACAAGGTTCAGAGGTGAAATGATCAGACTATGAGAGGTATAGACTAAAAGTGGATTAATCCAGTTGGATGGACTCACTGGGTGTAGACTCATAGTGGATTAATCCACTTGGATAGACTCATTGGGTGTAGACTAATAGTGGATTAATCCACTTGGATGGACTAACTGGGTGTAGACTCATAGTGGATTAATCCACTTGGATGGAGTCACTGGGTGGTGGCTGCAGCAGGTGGGTGTGGCTGGAGGAGGGGGTCCCTGGGCTGTGCCTTTGGGGTCTCTGTCCTGTCCCTGGTGAGCAGAGCTCTCTCTGCTCCCTGGTGTAGACTCATAGTGGATTAATCCACTTGGATGGACTCACTGGGTGTAGACTAATAGTGGATTAATCCACTTGGATGGACTCACTGGGTGGTGACTGCAGCAGATGGGGTGTGGCTGGAGGAGGGGGTCCCTGGGCTGTGCCTTGAGGGTCCCTGTCCTGTCCCTGGTGAGCAGAGCTCTCTCTGCTCCCTGGTGCCCTGTCCTGAGCCCCTCTCCTCCTCCAGGCCCTGCCGCCATCTTGTGAAATGATTGGGTTGTGAGAGGTGTAGACTAGAAGTGGATTAATCCACTTGAATGGACTTATTGGGTGTAGACTAATAGTGGATTAATCCACCTGGATGGACTCACTGGGTGTAGACTAATAGTGGATTAATCCACTTGGATGGACTCACTGGGTGGTGGCTGCAGCAGGTGGGGTGTGGCTGGAGGAGGGGGTCCCTGGGCTGTGCCTTGGGGGGTCTCTGTCCTGTCCCTGGTGGGCAGAGCTCTCTCTGCTCCCTGGTGTAGACTAATAGTGGATTAATCCACTTGGATGGACTCACTGGGTGTAGACTCATAGTGGATTAATCCACTTGGATGGACTCCCTGGGGGGTGACTGCAGCAGGTGGGGTGTGGCTGGAGGAGGGGGTCCCTGGGCTGTGCCTTGGGGGTCTCTGTCCTGTCCCTGGTGGGCAGAGCTCTCTCTTCTCCCTGGTGTAGACTGATAAGTGGATTAATCCACTTGGATGGACCCACTGGGTGTAGACTAATAGTGGATTAATCCACTTGGATGGACTCTCTGGGTGGTGACTGCAGCAGGTGGGGTGTGGCTGGAGGAGGGGGTCCCTGGGCTGTGCCTTGGGGGTCTCTGTCCCTGGTGGGCAGATGGAATGATCTCTACCCTTTTCCTGTATCAGCTGCCACAATTTCATTTCGCGCACAAACACGCTCTTGTGGATCTCTGTGCCTTTAAATGGAAATCGGATCGCGCTGCAGACGTGGCGCGTTGACCTGTTTTCCGAGCTTAGAGTAGCGCCCGGTTCCCTCCGTGCTTAAGGCCTCACTAATTTTCTGAGGCTGGCCTCTAACGTGCGATCCTCCTGCCTCAGCCTCCTCAGTCGCTGGGGTTACAGGCGTGGGCCGCTGTGTCCGCCTGTGTTTCTTATTAGGACTCATTTTGACAGAATCATAAAAGCACGGAGCATAATTTACTAGGATTCAGTTCCTAATTCTTCCTCGTTCTCTCCTCTCTGTCTCCCTGTGCCCTTCCGTCTACTCTGTTGATTTTTTTGATATTTATTTATATTTGTATTTTTTTAAAAAAATTACTGCCCTTTGGATGAACATATGCGTGTGGACACTGTCGTGTGCGCATACGTGACCTTGAAAAGTCAGTTCCCATTCATCATTTTCTATTTCTCCTCTACAAAGCAAATTCCTCCAGATGAATCTTGAGACATTTCAATCAACAACTTTGATATTTTGAATGGATTTGCATCCACTTGTCCTGAGGGGAATTGAGATCTTTGCAACGTACAATATTGATCGTGTTAAGGTGTGTTTTCTGCAACGTCTGCCCATGGAGTTCAGGGATTCACCATTCCTTCACACAGATCCCAAACCTTTCCTATGGATACTGGATGGATCCAGGCAGAGGCTGCTTGGCCGAATTGTGGATCCTGTTTTCTTCCTTTCTATTTTTCTATTTATCATCATTGTGCACAAAGGTATTTCACCATTCAGTTTCTCCAACTGGTTATCATTGGAAAATAACCATGATGATGAGTTTGGCAGTGGTGCACGCTGGTGATCCCAGCAATATGGGAGGCTGAGGCAGGAGGATCGCAAGTTGGAGGCCAGCCTCAACCACTGACTGAGGCCCTGAGCAACTTAGGGAGACCCTGTCTCAAAATTTAAAAAAATAAAAATAAAAATAAAAAGGGGCTGGGGACGTGGCTGAGTGGTGGATTAATCCACTGGCGGGTGCCGTTGTGCCCATCATTTCATAGAAATGTATGTATATTAGCTATTTTAATAAAAAAAAAGTTTCAAACAGTTGCTTTTCTTAAAAACGGTTCGCATGATCCGGGTGTTTTAATGAACTGCTTTATATCAACGTGCACGGGATTGGTCTGTCATATGTAAATTTCGTATTATAATAAATAAACCACAGTCCTGCTCATCTTCTGTAAGAGACCAAATTTTTTTTCATTCCTGGGATTGAACTCAGGGACACTCGACCCCTGAGCCCCCGTCCCCAGCCCCATTTTGCATTTTATTGAGAGACAGGGTCTCCCTGAGTGGCTTACGGCCTCCCTTTGGTAGAGGCTGGCTTGGAACTCGCGATCCTCCTGCCTCGGCCTCCCGAGCCGCTGGATGACAGACATGCCCCTCCGTGCCTGGCGAGACCACATATTTTGAGGGCTGCTGAGCTCAGACTTTCCCCCTTGCTCCCTCCAACAAAAAAAAAAGAAGCATTAAAGTGTCCTCTTGGCCTGCTGGACTTGAGATTATGGGTAGGACGATGACCGTGTGTCCAGCGAAGGCAGAAGTTGAAAGGGAATCGGGAACGTCCTGATCCGCCCCATAGCACTTGATGGGATGCCAACGATGCCAGGGAGGCAGCGTATACGGGGCGGAAACACTGGCCAAAGGCATGATTCGCGTCCGGGCAGGACACAACGGGAGAGCGCACGATCTTCCCACCCTACCAGGGACCCAACGCCATTTAAACCTCATGAACTGCTTTTTTTCTGGACTTTCCTGATTAATATTCGCGGGGTGCAGCCCCACACGGGTACCCGAACCCCTCGGACACCCTTCGACACGGATGGGTCCTCACGTCCAATGAGCCTCTACCTCCAGGGCTCAGTCGAATCGGCATCTGCTTCTCGCGCCTGCAAAAATGTCCACGGCGAGACTTGTTGCCTTTCCGTGAATCCACGGATGTTCCGTCCAGAACCTGGTTGTTTTGCACCGTGAGACAGGCTCTGGCTCAGCTGCCGAGGAGGCGGCCTTCGAACTTGCGATCCTCCTGCCTCAGCCTCCTGAGTCACTGGGATTCGTTTTCAGAAGACCTTTGGGCGAAGTGGTGGCGCCTTTTGTGAGAAACGCGCTTCTGGTTTGTCAAACCAAAAAAAATTAATGCGATTGATCTCTAAAGAGGGCATATTCACTTCTAAATTTCTGGAAATAAAGCTTTCAATGATTTGCATCTTTGATTAAAATTTGATCTTCTTTGCTGTCTGCCATTTTTTTTGCAATTATTCTCCTTTTAAAAAATGCTTAAAAAAAATAGACAAAATAAGTGGGTAGAGTTGAAAGGGTTTTATAACCTGGGGATCTTCTCGGCTGTGGGAAGAGGCCTATTTTCCCTTCAAGGAAACAAACAAACAAACAAAAAAAACCATGCCTTCTATGGAGGAGTTGCAGGATTACAGGAAAACACGGTCTTTCCTTCTAAAAGAAATGTCGGCCCAAAAGCAAAATTATCTGTGTCACAAAATGAGAGCAGACTCCGGGCAGCGGAACTCACTTGAAATGGAAGCCTTTTGACACTCCAGGAAGGAAACGCGCACCGCGAAGATCATTTCCAACCCAAACAAACCATTTCCCAGAGACGATCTGTCAAGATTCCCAAGAGAAAAATAAAAAAAAAAATAACAACGACAACAACAAAAAATCGCATTGTTGGGACAGAATAAAAGGCAGCCCACATGCTCCGTCTCCTGTGAAGAGACTAGACAGGAACTGGGGCCGCGGGAAACGGAAGAATGGAAAGTGTGTTCCAATCCTTGGAAATACCCAACATAGGCAACCTCCCAGTGCACCCCTGACGACGTTGCATGGGCCTAGGAAATTGTTCGCTTGTGAAACTCTAGAAATCATGGAGGGTCTCACGCCGGTGCTTCACAGTGACTCTCGGATTCGGTCCCCTCCCTTCAGAAGGGCACATGCCCGTTGGTGTCGAGGGACGGCTGAGGCAGGAGGATGGTGAGTTCAAAGCCAGCCTCTACCAAAGGGAGGCCGCAAGCAACTCAGGGAGACCCTGTCTCTCAATAGAATGCAAAATAGGGCTGGGGACGGGGCTCAGGGGTCATGCGTCCCTGAGTTCAATCCCTGGTACCCCCCAAAAAAAAGAAAAAAAAAAAATTCTCTTGCATCCAGGACCCAGCTGACGGGGTGCAATCCTATCAGCTTGTGGCTTCTGTCCCTTTTCTTTTGTTTGTCCCCACGGCACACAGTCTTGACCCAGAAAAGCAGCCACCACTTTCCCTCCGTCTCTTTTCCTCTTGGCCGTTTCTAAATCCTCTCTCTTTCCTGCAGAATCGGGGGGCGTCCAAAATGCAGGGAAAAATCCCCGTGGTGGACCCCCCGACGGTTTGCAGCCCTAGATATGGGCCCCCTCCTGGGCCCACCTCAGCCCGGGGCTGGGCTTGCAGGGAGCCTGGGGGCCAGGATCCTGAGCCACAGGCACCTGAGTCCCCCGTGACCTGGATGTCCCTTGCTGCTGGAGGTGCTGGGGGTCTCCTTCCTAAGAAGAGAGACAAGGGGCGGCAGCCGCGGCTGCGTCTTTGCACAAAGGGACTTATGTAATCCCGGGGGTTATTTTTAGCCTCGTTTGCACCGCGTGAAAAATCACCCGGGGGACAGGGACGGAGTGAATAGCCAGCCACTCGCTTCCTGGCAACGCACACTGAGCCGTGCACACGGGGCGCAGTGCCCTTCTGTGGGCTGGGGGCGGCTCTGGGGCTGGACAGATCCTGCCTGACCCATGCACACGGCCCTCCCTCCCCCTCCCCCCAGGGCCAGGGGGCTCTGACCCGCTTTGCCTGGTGCAGAAGGGACCCAGAGCCCCAAGTCACCTGCAGGGGGTCCCCCTGGGGCCACCCAGGTGGCCTGAGAACCTGCCTCTGGTTGCAGCCAGGCTCCTGGGGAGGGGGGAGGGGCAGCTGTCAATCAAGTGCCCTCCAAGTTTGCCGCTTGATGAGTGTGAATTCCGTGTGCAACCACGACGGGGGCTGCTCAGGGGTAGGTAAGCCCTAAGCCTCCTCCTCAGCCCCCCCCCCCCTTTATTTTTATTTTTTGTATTTTTGAGACAGGGCCTCACTAAGTGGCCCACACTGGCCTCCAACTTGCGATCCTCCTGCCTCAGCCTCCAGAACCGCTCAGAGTACAGACGGCGGGCACCCTCACGCCTGGCCTGGCTCTTATGGCCATTTTGAACCATTGGCCAGTGTCCCCCCAGTTTTGAGGAGTCTGCAATTAGGCAGGGTGCCCGTCAACCCAACTGTTCCATAGCAATGTTTTTTTTTTTTAAAAAAAATAGGATGTTGCATTTGCATAAACGCCAGGTCACTCTGAGCCTGATTCTTGGAGACCATCACGAAGCCTTTCGCTGAACCCCGCACAGAAGCGGCCTGAATTCTGCCAGCAATTCGGAAGCACGTCTTAAATCCCTGTTTTTGTTCCCACAAACGCAGAAAAAAAAATATATATATATATATATATATATCATGCATCGTCACAAAAACGAGGGACCACGAGACGCCTGTTGAACAGCGGCTGAGCCTGCAGCTGCAGGATTCCAGGATCCTCCGTGTCTGGGCTGATGGGGAAAATTCCGTGCAGGATCAGGAGACTCTTCAAACATCCTCCAAGTTGGTGGCGCATCCTGAGCTGCCCTTTGCAGAATTCCAGCGGCCTGACTTCCCACCTTCTCATGCAGGAAGTCGGAATCAGCCTTCAAATCTCGGAACTGGCTTTGGTCATGGAATTGGGACATGATGACAATCCGCCTATTATTATTATTATTATTATTATTATTATTATTGTTATTGTTATCTGGAGCAGGGAGCACGTTGATTTTCTTATTTGGAGACAGGGTCTTGCTAAGTTCCTTAGGGTCTTGCAAAGTGGCCGAGGCTGGCCTTGAATTTCGATCCTCCTTCCTCAGCCTCCCGAGCCGCTGAATGTGAGGAGGGCACCCTGGAGCCCGGCACAATCATATTATTTCTAACGAAGAAGTTTTTAAAATACGTCTGCGTGTATATTTATATATTATACAAATATGTGTACTTGTGTATCAGATAAACACATAGATTTATGTTATTTTAAGAATTAGTCTATATATATATTATCAGCATCAATTTATACTTAAATTAGTTGATACACTTTATTTAAATTACTATATATCATCATATGGTTACGCATATTTAAATTGTTATACGTCATGATGATTTAAATATAAATAATAATATATTCAGCCTCATTTCACGAGGTGGATGATGAGAAATGAGTTTAGGATGGAAACCTGGAAATGGAGCCTCAGGTCAAAGTGGACCCCATTGGCAACCATCAACGTCCCAACAAGATGGCGGCAGGGCCTGGAGGAGGAGAGCCGCTCAGGACAGGGCACCAGGGAGCAGAGAGAGCTCTGCCCACCAGGGACAGGACAGAGACCCCCAAGGCACAGCCCAGGGACCCCCTCCTCCAGCCACACCCCACCTGCTGCAGTCACCCCCCAGGGAGTCCATCCAAGTGGATTAATCCACTATGAGTCTACACCCAGTGAGTCCATCCAAGTGGATTAATCCACTATTAGTCTACACCCAGTGAGTCCATCCAAGTGGATTAATCCACTTTTAGTCTACACCCAGTGAGTCCATCCAAGTGGATTAATCCACTTTTAGTCTACACCCAGTGAGTCCATCCAAGTGGATTAATCCACTTATTAGTCTACACCCAGTGAGTCCATCCAAGTGGATTAATCCACTTATTAGTCTACACCCAGTGAGTCCATCCAAGTGGATTAATCCACTTATTAGTCTACACCCAGTGAGTCCATCCAAGTGGATTAATCCACTTATTAGTCTACACCCAGTGAGTCCATCCATGTGGATTAATCCACTTTCAGTCTACACCTCTCTATAACCCAAAGTATCTCGATCATAACAGAAAACAAAACATAACCAGGAGGACCCCCACCCAGTGGGTCTCATCCCCGTGCTGAGTGTCATGGGGACAGCCCCTTGTGACCCCTGGCCCTGGAATACTATGCAGCAGTGTCTAGTACCCTGACCATTAACAACCAGTGCTTCTTATGCACACACCTGCAGGAAGTTCACCCCCGATCCCAACACGTGTCCCTCTGCGCAGGTGGTCCCACTCCCCTTTGGCTCATGGAGCCCAAAGACCGAGCCTCGGGGACTGCAAAGACAGGACCTTCCCCGGGAGATGCAGGACTCCTCTGCTGGCCGCCATTGGCCACAGGACCCTGAGCCCCTGGCCCCGTGTTCCCATTGCACCTTCTCAAAGTCACAGCGGCGCTGAGCTCCGGGGGCCCCGCTTTGCTTTTCCTTACGAAGCCTGCTCCCCTGCCCGACCCTCCTTGGGAGCCCATTACCTCAAGCATTTTGTTACAGCAACGGACACCTGAGATGGCTCAGGTGTCCGTTGCTATAACAAAGTGGAAGTTCTCCCACGTATCCTCCCACTTTGTTAGTGCTCCAGAAATTCAGCCTGAGCCTGACGGACAGGTGTGTCCCTCTGGGGCTCTGTTTCAGGCCCAAAGAGACGGGTGGCTCGGGAAAGGGCTAACGGGAGTGTCCCTGAGCCGAGAAACAGTGGCCGAGGGACCAGGAGACAGTGGCAGCTGAAGAGGGAACCCAGGCCGACTCAGAGTTTTTTCCTTTTCTTTCTTTTTCTGAGTTGGCTCTGCAGCTGCCCCACATTCCCACATTTAGGTCATAGACCAGAGTCTCTCGCTGGGTGACAGAGAGGCTGGGTGGACATGAG
Source organism: Ictidomys tridecemlineatus (assembly GCF_052094955.1). NCBI lineage: Eukaryota > Metazoa > Chordata > Mammalia > Rodentia > Sciuridae > Ictidomys > Ictidomys tridecemlineatus. Next base: position 4,424,338 of record NC_135494.1, on the reverse strand, counting down.
GTGACCCGGTGGCATTTACCAATTTTTTTTTTTTTTTGTGATTTTAACTGACTCCGTCATTTTTTTTTTAAAAAAAGTGGCAGATAGAATCTCTGATGCAAAATTGCCCCTAGAAATGGGAATGTGAGGTCAGCAGGGTCACACCTGCCCGCAAGCTCAGCACCTCGGGAGGCTAAGGCAGGAGGATAGCAAGTTGGAGGCCAGCCTCCGCCATAGAGCAAGGCCCTAAGCAACGCTGAGAGACTTTGTCTCGAAATCAGAAAGGAAAATTGCTGAGGATGCGGCTCAGCAACTTAATATGCAACGGACCTAAGTAATCGGCATCGGTGAGTCATCCCGTTTTACCTCCAAAACAGCCGTTTTATTACATATAAATTGATGATTGTGTGTTTCTAGGTGCATCTATGCAAATATCACATGTCTTTATAAATACATATCCATGCATCTATCTAAGTAATCTACAAATGTGCATTTATATATCAACACTGGTGTATTTATGGATTTCCATATAAACACATTCTGTATTTACAGCTCAAAAATTCCTATAGCTATACTTCTGTAGGAATTGATATAAAAATGCACAAATAGATGTTTGCATTTAGATTTATATGATATTTAGAATGATCTAGATATGATTTTAGATCTATTTAACGGCATTATCCTCTCTCCCTCCCCCCCCAAAAAAAAAATGAAAAAAAAAAGAAAGAAATCCAGGCGGTGAACATAAACAAATGGAAGCCCTGAAATTAGTGTCCCCAAGTCCGTGGGACCCCGAGTTAGCCACAGGCGACATCATCCTGGGTGGGCCTGGATTAATCAAGCGAAGGTGCTATATTTTCATGATTCAGGGAACGATGATAAGGAAAAGAAAAAAAATCCCTGTGCCTGTTTAACAGAAGCTCTACATTCCTATAAATATGCACTCATATCTATATTTTTATTTTTTAAAAAAATATCTTTTTTCTCTGCATTATTAATTTTTTAAAAAGATTTCCCAGCAGAAGGGTTTGCAAGCCTGAGCGACTCGGCCAGAGAGAACGAGGGACAGAGAGAGAGAAATCAATGTGCTCGCTGCCAAGATGGACACCCGGCCGAGGTCTGGGGGTGAGCGACCAGAGCGTGTCGTCAGAGAGATCTCGGGAAGAGAAGGATGTCGCGTCCGATCCCGTCACACGACCCGGGGACGCTCAGAAACTCCAAGTCCTGCAACTTAAAAGAAGCCTTCTCCCTTCCAAGGACCTCGTATTGGAGGCCCTGGTCACCTGCTTGCCTTCCTGTGGGTCCTCCAATGCGGCAGGTGACTCACATCGACTTCTGCAAGAAAAGAGGAAAAAAAAAAAGTCTCTCTATAAAATGTAACAAGGTGACGATTTCAGGGACACGGGTTCAAACCCGGGAATGCGTTCCAGGAAAGACGGAAAATACAGCAGCTTTGACTGAAAATCCGTCATTTTTTTTCTGATTGCGTCTGTTCTAGAGTCACCCTGGTCCTTGGTCCTTTGTGCACACAGAGTCACGATGTCCCATTCATTCTCCTGTCCTCCCTACCCCCAACCTCCCCTCCTTCAATCCCCTCTGCCTACTCCAAAGCACCTCGATTCTGCTCTAGTGCCCCCCCCGATTATGAATTAGCATCTGCACATCAGAGAGAACATTTGGCCTTTGGTTTTGGGGGGGGGACTGGCTGACTTCATTTAGCACGATCTTCTCCAGTTCCATCCATTTACCTGCAAATGCCATCATTTCATTCTTCTTCATGGCCGAGTAATATTCCATTGCGTAGATATACCACAGTCTCTTTATCCATTCCTCTGTTGAAGGGCACCTGGGTTGGTCCCACTGGTTAGCTATTGTGAATTGAGCTGCTATCAACATGGATGTGGCTGTGTCCCTGTAGTATGTGCTGATTTTAAGTCCTTTGGGTGTAGACCCAGGAGTGGGATAGCTGGGTCACATGGTGGTTCCATTCCAACTTTTCTGAGGAATCTCCATCCTGCTCTCCATAGTGGGTGGACCAATTTGCACTCCCGGCAGCAACGTAGGAGGGAGCCTTGTCCCCACAACCTCACCCGCCTTTACTGTCACTTGTATTCCTCATAAGTGCCAATCTGACTGGGGTGAGATGGAGTCTCAAGTAAATATCTGGGAGGAGGAAATAAAAAGACGCTCTTAATCCACTTGAGCAAAACGACGTTGCATACTCAGCAAAACAAAGTCGCCTAGACCTGTTCTCCACAGCCTCCCTTTGGAGGCTGAGGCAGGAGGATCACACGGAGGCCAGCCTCAGCAACTCAGCAACACAGACAGACACACACACACACAAAAATCAAGAATGGCTGGGGATGGGGCTCAGGGGTAGAGGCCCCCTTCATTCAGTCTCCCATACTTGGAGGAGAAAAAAATAAAAAACAAAAACAAACCCTCGAGCGATTTAAACAGATGAATATGTCCAATAAAGTCTATTTCTGACTTTCGTCTTCTTAAAAACGATCCCTGCGATTTCCACTCCCGGAATCGCTGTTGGCAACTTGAAATCACAAATCGACTCCTGACCTGGAGGACGGCCCCGGCTCGCATTGGCTGTGTTTGGTGAGAAAAGGTGCTTTTACGGGCTACAGAGGTGACCTCCTTGCTGCTCAGGAGGCTGAGACAAGAGGATCGCCCGGTGGAGGCCAGCCTCATCGGGTGTCCACGCAGCCTGCAGAATGGAACTCGTTTCAGTAAAAGACGCCTCGGATCCGCAGGGGGGAGAATTGCATGCACCAGTCCCCGGGGGGAGGTGGGGGGAAAAGCTCAGATGTCGAGGTGCAAAAATAAACATTTTTAAATCGACCTCTTCCCGGCGTCTTTTGTATCTGGAGTTTCCCAGGAAACACTGTGTGAACGATTCTTCTTCTTCTTTTTTTCTTTTTTTATCTTCTATTATCAACAAATCAAAACTCCTTCTCTCCTGCTGCCAAACCAGAGACCTTTGCAAGTTGTTTAAAAAGGGAAAAATCGGAAGCCGTTGAAGTGGATCTTGATTCAGCCAATCGACACCCGATGGATGGCTCCATTTCCAGATCTGAGGACACAAATAGGGTGTCACCGAGTCGGGGACCCATGAGGATCACCCACCCACCCACCTGCAGGGAAAAAAATAAATAAAAATTAAAACAAGAGAGAACACAGAACTCCAAACCGCTGTGTTCTCTGGTTTAGCCACAACCCAATCCGGCAATCCCCTGTCTCTGTTTTTCCCTCAGGTGCGTGACCGCAGATCAGGGCTGCAAGTCGCCTCTGAGCCCTGCAAAGGGCCAAAGGGAAGTGACGTCATGGTCATCCACGTGACCCCCCCCCCCCCGAACCCAAACCCGCTCCCTGCTCAGGGGCGACCCACCCTTGACACAAGCCATTCGCTGCTGGGAACCGATTCACCTCCTCACAACCCAAACTCGGGATTCACTGAGACGCCGCAGGGTTGGGGTGAAAATGACCAAAAGTGCCAAGTTAGGGAAAAATATATATATATATAAAATTTTAACCTGTTATGGCTCATCTTTAATATCATATATATTTTGCATATTTCATATATTTTTGCAAATTTTCAGATTTGGTTTTCTGCAGCCCCCTCCCACAGAAGGCTCAGCCCCCGCCAGTATGCACGCGCCACCTCCCAGCATCATCATCCTGCAAAGGTCAGTTTGACAATTATTCTATTTTTTTTGCCTTTCGGAAAAACCTCTCTGTTTTAACAAGCTTTTATCTTGAGAACAGCTTTAGAATAAAAGAGGGGAAAAAAAATTCTGTGCATAGTTGAGACCGGGGCTTGCTGAGCTGCTTGTCTCGTGCCTCAGTTCACCAAGTGGCGGAGATTCCAGGGATGCACCCCTATACCCCGGCTGCCTCGCTGAATTTTGACCTAACGTCCTTCATGGCGTCCAGCCACCCACGTAGGAGCCCATGACACACAAAGGCACCAAGAGGGCATCAACTGGAACCTCTGAGACCGGGAGCCCCAACCGACCTTTTTACTTGATAACTTGATCGTCTCGGGTATTCGTTACAGTCACGCAAAGCTGACCGACACAGGGTGAGATGGTTTTCTGGGTACGAGATTCCCTCCCCGTCTGGGAACAACGGTCGATAGTTCTGTCCTGTCTTCAAGGAAACAAACGTGGTCTCAACCTTCTTTGCCATGAATCCAATTAAGTAGAAAGCCCCAGTCGTACGCATTTTCTGTTTTTTTTTTTTTTTCTGCAAATTCAAGGCTAACTGTGAGACCCACATATCAGAGAAAACATTTGGCCTTTGGTGTTTGGGGATTGCCATATTTCACTTAGCATGATACTCCCCAGCTGCGCCCATTTTCTAGCAAATGCTGTCATTTCATTCTTCTTCATGGCCGAGTAATATTCCATTGTATATATATATATATCATTTTTTTTTTAAAAATTGGCTTTCAGATGACACCCCTGCGATTGGAGGAAGGGACCCCAGGAACTTTATAGTCGTTATTGTGCACTTGCAGGGAAAGAAGAAGATGGTGTGGATTTTCCACTGTCCTGTACAGAACGCTGGCCAAAGGTATTTGACCTAAACTATGGATAAGGAGGTGTTCCTCTGACCACAGGGGAACCGTCCCTCCCCGCTGATCGGATGATGTGGCTCATTAGGAAAAGAGAGATCTAACCCACAAAGCCCATCTGTTGAAGCTCAGCCAATTTTGCCAAACTTTCTTTTTTAAAAATATAGATTTCCTGAAACATCCCGTAAGAGGAGAGGATGAGAGAAGAACAGAAGATCAGATTTTCCCATCTCTACAGGGAACCATCCGTCTGCCCACTGATTTCTGCATCTGCCAATCATCCATCTACCAATTTCTCTGGATCTCCTCTGTCCGCCCGTCCACCCATCCATCCATCTTTCCACTGACTGTTCACCTGCCACGGGTGTATAATATTCCAATCCACCCATCGATTCTACCTAATCACGTATCAATCCATAAGTACGTTTGTGTCTATCGCCCATCGATGGATATCTCCAAGACGGGATTCCTGCCCCAACGGGGACCATTTTACCCATTTCTCCGATGCCCCGTAGAGGAATTAGGGGATTCCACAGCCTCCCTATTGGAAAATAGACATTTTAACCTATTTCCCTAAAGCTTTAAATAGCTTTACAAAATGCTCTAGATAGAGAACCCGTGGGAACGGAGAAGACCATTTCTCCGTCTCTTCTGAGTCACTATTTGCACATATTAAAAAAATAAAAAATAAAAAAACGACGTCCATTCACAGAGTTGGAGAAAAACCTCATTTAAGTGATTGACACTCATTTGAAATTCATGATCATTCAACCTCGGCCGGGTTCCACGTTTGCTTTGGATCATTGAAAGGGAGAAAAAAAAAAAAAAGGTTTGTTTAGCCACTTGGGGGCCTAAAATAAGACAGAATGAAATTTGCTCAACCTTAAGAGAGCAAATACGCGGAGGCTCCGGTTTTATTCCTCTTATTCAGTCCGTGCGATTAATTATCCGATATCTTCATCTCCTTGCGGAATCCAGTGCGGGAACAGAACCCTTGAAATATTTTTCTGATAAAATTGGGGATGTCAGACGCCCTGGTCATGTCGGCTGCAGGGGGTCCACAGATAAAATCGCTAAACGGGTAAATATGAGGGAGAGATCACACGTTCAAGGTTGTTTCTGTCCCAATTTCCTCTCAAATCTATTAAAATGCACGCTCAGAACTTTCAGGTCTCGTGTCAGGATGGCTTCCGAAGGTATTTATCATCAGCGTGGAGCGGAGATTTTTTTTTCCCCGTACATCTACATTGAAGCCTCCCTAGATCACACATTTTTATATTTCTGCTCATTTCTAGCCATTGTGAAATAAGTACAGATCACTACGAATGAGTCCTGTGTGGTCCATCACATTTCCTTTCCGTTTTATCTCGTGCATGAGGCCCATCCCGTACCTGTCCATCTGGATCCCCCAGTTTATTGCTTCCTGTGACTGTATCACACATACCTGAGATCGTCAACTTATAGAGACAAAAGGTTCATCTGAGCTCACAGTCCCCAGTTTAGGTCCTGTTGCTGCCTCGTAGAGTAGGAGGGTGTTGGAGGCCACATCTCACCCCAGGGACACAGAGGACGAGACTGTTCCCACAAGTCCTGCCCCAAGGGCACACAGCGAAGGTGCCATCCAGCCACCGATGGGTCCGTCCACTGATGAGGTGAGGCCCCTCAGGATCCCAACACCTCTGATGGGCCTCAGCTGTGCACGCGGAGCAAGACTTCAACGCAGGAGCCTTGGGGGGACAGTTCCGGGTCCAAATCATAACCTGGTTGATGGACGCGGTAAGATGGCAGCACCCGGAAGGGTGGCCAGCGTAGCCCAGCAGATTGATCACGTTTCTCGTCTCCTCCTGGAACCAACCGTCTCCTCCATCACTAGCTCCTCCTCTGAGCCTTGAGCTCTGCCTCTTTGTGTGACCTTCTGCCTGACCCTACGCCACAGGGGCCACTCAGGCAGCAGGAAAAATGGAATGAGGCGTCCCCTCCTCTCCGGTCCCCTGCCCCAGGAAAGGGCTCTGATACCCAACCGACCGACCACGACACGCTCTCGGGTCACCACGAGTCCCACTCTCCCTGCCAAGGCCCCGGGGAGCGTGCTCAGAAGGACCCCTCGCCCATGGCGGCTGCC